>NC_084641.1:33669532-33949532 GCF_019802595.1 Syngnathoides biaculeatus
ACATTTTGTCATTTAGCTTCAAGCAGTCGCACAAAAAGATGCACTGAAAATTAATCTAGGCGATAAACAAACTAGTGATAAAACATGAGCTCTTTGGGGGAGAATGATTAATAAGAGACTATTCAGAAAGAGTGCCTAATCTGTATGTGTGAAATGTGATATATTTGTAGTAATGTACTATAGAAGTATCTGCAAGCAGTCGAGTACTTTCAACCTCACATTGATAAGCATCAGATTGTGTGCACCACAGGGTTTAAGCCGCACCTCCAGCTCTCCAAGAGTAAATCCTTTTCTCGTTCCTCCTGCGGGCGTGTGCGTGCACACATGAGTATGTTTGTCATGAGATGGCCAAACGGCCTTAAGGGAGGGAGGCTGGTACACGGCCCAAGATGTCTGTTATACTGTATGCCAGCAGCCCAATAGTGGGTACCTTCATGATGCAGTAGCTTGCAGTGTATGTATAGGCAGTGTGAGCACGAGGCCATTTTAGGAGCTCAGAGGTTTTTCAGGAGGCATCATATTTTTACTTGACTCCTGAGGGAAATCCCAAAGTTGTGTGCGTGGTCACCTCTCCCCTTTCTTCTAAATGAGACACTCTTGAGACCAGTCAGGCACCACTGCGCCTACTAGTGATAAGGGAAAAGTAGAGAATGTGAGGCATGCTCTCGTGAATAGTGTTATCATCAATGTTGCTTTTAGGGATGGCCTTTAGGCAAGGAATATGTTTCAAAAACAATGTTTTTCAATAAAAGCAACGAGGATCATGCAATGTACAATAACACTTGGGACACGCTCGAAATGTGTTTAAATGTAATGAATTGATATATATGACGTATAATAGACATTTATCTGTAAAATTGAGCAGTGCTTAAGAGGGTAGAGTAGAAAACAATGTGATATTTAATCCATCAGACTGATCACAAAAAAAAAGGGGAAAAAGCTTTTATTTTGGTCTTCTTGTCTGTCATATTGTCAAGACTGAAAGACCTTTTGAGATTCTAAAGTCCGGGCACTCAATCATAAGCCACTTCTAAACGTTTAGCTATCAAACAGCTCCAATTTTCTAACTCATATTCGCCTACATACACTATTGTCATCTTAATAATCTTATCCATCAATTCAACTACAACTGGTAGCATAACTAAGTAGAAGAAATGTATTCACGAGGCTGTCCTACATCCTCCAGCTCCCACCCAGAGTGATGTGACAGATGAAACAGCTTGAAGGTTTGAGACTGGCAGCGCAGACCAAAGAGGGCACTGAAAGGTATCTCAGAGAAAGTCCTCTATAAACAAAATTATTAGGTCAGTGCACAAAACCATTCCCCAACTGATATTGGTGAGCTATGTTGTGAGAAATACTGCACTCAAGCATGGAGCAGACGGTTGGGAGTGGCTGAGGGACAAACCCCCATTCAACACCATATAATACCACCATAAGATGATACTACATCTAATTAGCAAAGCTGGTTTTCATAACCTAACCAACCATAACCCTTTCAAAACAATAAAACAAAAGGATTCATCTTCTGAACACTTTGATGGTCTGCTAGTCTCTATAATACTGCAACCGTATTGTCGCAACCAGAGATAAGACTCACAAATCATCTCGTACGAGCTACAGCTAGACGCTGTCAGCGAGCCTTCCCTGCTTGACAGTTTGCTTGCTCAAAGAAAAGAATGGTTTCTGAAAGCAGTCAGTGGGGGAGTGGAATATTCACTGTGTTCAGCTTTGACACCCACCATCTCAGCTGTGGTGGCCGCTGATCCTCGACAAAGACAAGAGTGCTCTGTTAAATGCACGAGGACATCATGAATTCGAGCGCCATGCAGAGAGGCACAACACAGCACAGCTATAGACTAGATGGGAAACCATATATTGCTGGATACATTTTTACTTCCTCATTGCACACATAAAAATAGTGGGTGAAATGCCCAGCGGTGATGAAAACACTGCTGGAACAAGCAGAATCTGGCCTCAGTGCTCCCATTTCCTGTGAAGACCTCATAAAAGATGTAGCGTTCAGGACAGTGACTCTTACCCCAGAGGAATTTTAGTACTACAGTACTACATTAAGACTTTCTGAATGGTGGCCCGCGTGGATTTCCTCCGGGCACTCCGGTTTCCTCCCACATCTCAAAAACATGCAACATTAATTGGACACTCGAAATTGCCCCTAGGTGTGCTTGTGAATGCAGCTGATTGTCTCGATGTGTTCTGTGATTGGCTGGCAGCCAGTTCAGGGTGTACCCCGCCTCCTGCCTGTTGACAGCTGGGATACACTCCAGCACTCCGGCGACCCTCGTGAGGATAAGCGGCTAAGAAAATGGATGGATAGAAATTTGTACTCGCCCAGCCGGGCCAGTGTCTAAGTAGGTGATGGCACAACACACCGATAGTGGCCCCCGGGCTACCATTAAACTCAAAGCCGGTGCCATAAAGATTCAGATTACACGCAAATATACTATACGTACATACAGATATGCCAGTTATTCTTAAAAATGGTTTAGGGAACGACATGCACAATTTACAACGTCCAGTGCCAATTTATGCTTAGGTCTTCACTTGAAAATACACAGAAGCTATAACGGGCTATTATTTTCATAAAACATGACCAGAGGGAGCCAAGAACAATCGGCTTTCTGGTACAACATTAGAGTTTACAGCAGCCATCTTCCGATTAAACGCAAACCCTTTTGACTGTGAAATTGAGACTCATTTGATATGATGGCACATGTGTGGTACAGACACACAAGATGCATGTTTTAAGATTACTTATTACATCCTCTGCTGTCCGCAGTCCAAATAGGATACAAGACAGCTGACTTCCGTCCTGACGCCTTAAAGAAAAAAAAAAAAAAGGGGGGGGGGTGGATCAAAAGAGGCTGTGAATAAGCCTCAGATATTCCTGTAATGTTAATGTTCGGTTTTGACTTTAGCACTCTTTTTTTCCTGGTTTTTCTTTCTTTCACTGGACCATTAATGACAATTACCAATTTACGCCTGCCTGCACAGCTAACACATTAAGTTCAGATTTTAGGTCCAGGCAACACTCACATAGTGCTGGAACAATTACATAACACTCAATGTACTTGTCAAATATAACATTTATTTATTCACGATAGTCCCCTTGAGCTAAATGCCAACGGCGCAAGCTCGTCTATCAGGGGTCCAAAAACTTTACATGAAAATATTATATTTTCAGTATCACCTCAGTCAAGTAGAATGCATAATAAAGAATGTACAATTTATGGGTCAGGTATAAAATTTGTGGAACCTCTGAATTTTGAACACACCCTATTTTCTATAAAACACTGAATGCTTTCAGTTATGAATATATTACAGAAATGCTAATGGAATAATAACCTAAAAAGACTCTGAGACCTAGGTGAGATATCAGAGCCCAGAGTTCAAAGCAAAAATGGTGAAGCAGCATTTTGCTGTTATGCTGCATACAAATGGAATAAACCTCCATCAGGGGTGGCATCGGCTCCAGATGCAAATATTTTTAAATTCATATTAAAATCTATTCTTCTCATGCTTATGACTGAGCTCTTTGAAAACATTTAATGAGGACATAATTTGCTATACCAACTTTTTTATTAGAAATTGGGACGTCAACATGAAATACGAATTAAAGTTACTCAAAAACTCATTGATGAGTTTCAGATGTTTTTCTTACGAGTGGCTCGAAGTCAGGTCCTTCGAATTTCCCTAGCTTATCTAAATAACTAGCAAAGACCTCCACCTTCCTTTTCTGCTCCCGAGTCAGCACGGTCAACATGACAAAGACGTGTGGTCTCACAAGAGGGTTTTCTACACAAAGCCAACCAATCAAGGGAAGGTACTGTCTTCGCCAAATATGGACTAAGCGTCTACATAATTGAGTCAAAAAAGAAGCTTTCAATTATTTCTTTTGGGAGTCTTAAAATTACAAATTTGGGAGTTTAACCTGCATCCCAAAACAAACTGTGTATGATCTTGGAAATTCCGCTGTCACGTGAATCCTGTGTCATGTTTAGTGCACACCATGCGCTGTGCATCTGGAGAGGAAGTCTGCTCTTAGCACTTCAGCCATCTCCAAAGGGAAACGCAGGCTTTGCAGAACTATGGTCAGGTTTTGTAGAGGTACGGTCAGTGTTAAAATAGCTTTCCTGTTGCATCTGCAAGTCTACAAGAGGCCACAGAGAGAGCATTCACTACAGTGTGGTGCATTCATCTTTGTTTACACATGTCAATCTTAAAATGTGTAGGGCATTGACACACATGGACCTGCACATACACTCACAATGGTGTATTTACAGTGCAGGTCAGCCTGTGTGTTCAGCCACTAAATGGCTAGAGTGTAATGCGCCTTGACCCGTCTTTTTTTCAAATCCACCAAACGTACATTGCCGTCGCTCCTCATATATCACAGGGGCAAATGGCGCCCTTCACCCAGCTCCCTCCTGTCCTCCCTTTAAAAGCTAAGACGGTGGGGGTTTTCAATCGACAGGCCTGCCATCTTCCTCACTGAGCACAAGAGGGGAGGGGTAGCTCAATGAGGGCAAAAACCGCAATGAATAATTACATTTCATAATGTGACCCCATCTAATTTCCTTACCATCAATTGATAATTAAGAACCTGCCTTTTGCTTTCACAAACAACGGGTCCAAAGCACCCTTTAACCATTTCTTGACATCAAAGTGGTTTCTCTTTTACCTTATTTATGATGCCAGCTATTCTGCTAGAGAGAAAGAACACCGTTCTGCTTCAGTCAGCAAAACTGGATGGATCAGTTTACACAGCAGTTTCCTGCATCCATCTTCTCACTTGCTACTTAGCAAGAGAAACCTACGATTCAATCACGAGTAGGAAATGCCTCTTAATTGGTGTCCATTGGAGTTTCAGCAAATGGAAATGCAGACAATAGAACAGGGCTCTGACTTGATTACATTGTAGTTTCATTTTTACACGCACACACGCACACACACATATATATATATATATATATATATATATATATATATATATATTTTTTTTTTTTTTAAATCTGTGATGAGCAGTAGCAAAGCCAGTACCGATTGAATGATTTTACACTAACAGCTTCATTGATCTTGGCACTCATTTGTGTGGATCAGGCTGAAAAAGGCAGCTGGTATCCAGGGATGGGAAGTGCTTCAAGAACTGTGTTGTGTTTATCTAGCTATTTCCTACATCAACATACAAGTTATGTTAATGCAGACCAATCACCGGAGCCGGTTCGAAGCCGCAGTGGCCAGAAAACTTCAGTGATGGAAATCAGCCCCACAGTGTGGCCCGAAAGCGCAATACACAAAAGGTGAAAGTAATTGCTTTCACAGCAGCAATTGTGTAAGGAGTAAACGGGGGGAACAAATACAGACACTTCACAATGATCCAGGACAAAAATGTGAAAGCAAGTCTTTATAAAGTTGCAATTCATGCATGTGTCAAAAAGACAGACTAGGATTACAGATTTCCACAAATCTCTTCTTTACACTGCAATGACCTCTAAGCAGCGTGCAGCGATGCAAACGTTTAAATCCATCTTTTGAAAAAAAAAAAAAAAAAAAAAAAGACAGACATGAGACACAAGCCCTGAAGGCAAGAAGAATGCAGAATGAAATGGAGCAAAACCAAGGATGTAAAGGTCCTTACATACATCCATACAGCTGTTCCACTTCTGGTAATAGTTCAAGTGACATGTGCCATAACAGGATACTTGTACATTAACCTCAAGAAGACGCAAAGGAATATGTCGTTCATGGAAGATTCATGAACTACTGCTAAATAACAGACAAAGTGCACCTCTCATCTTTCATCACTCCAGCAAGTTAAGAAGAGTCACACACCTCACACATAGCACACCACCCGAATAACCTTGGGCTGTATAGTATCTACTAATGCAGTGGTTATATGGAAGCGTATGAGTATAAGACCGCCCATTTCTCAGCAACAGTATGCAATAACTCTATTTCTGTCCCCCATTTTGTCATTAAAAATTTATCCTAGCTGAGTGGCAGATCACACAAAGGTGAGCACCATTGCAAAATCCAAATCATGTGTCTTCCCTTCACCCCGCACCTCAGTGCACACAACAAAGGTATGTTTATAAAAGGGATTATCTACAAGTGTCCCTTTAATCAGCACATGGCAGAACTGTAGAAATCCCTCAACAGCCTTTTCCCCAGAGGAATACCTTTCTGTGAAGCCTTATCAGGAAGAGGATCTCCTTCAGCAACAGCACGCTGAGCGTTTGAGGATGAAAAGCCCGACTGCTACTACTACTCCTCCCTCACCATGATGTCCTCCCTCCAATGATCTCAGAACAAAGGCCCCCAATTTGACGAGGGGTTATGTTGTGTATCCTATTGGTTTCAATCCTCTTTGTTAGCTTTGTTATGCTAGCAAGATAAGCCCCTATGGTGGGTGGTAGGGTGCACTCGAGCAAGTGGTGTATTGCATGAGCAGCAAAGCCGAAGGTCTGTGAGGCGAGGGTGGGGTTGAGGGACTGTGGGCCATACAGATCGCTAGGACATAGATGTCCAGTCTTGTCCTTATAATGACGAACACACTACATGGGTTTGCAAACTGAAGTGCTTCTGAATGGGTCTTGATGTTTAGCCTCGCTTACACCAAAAGCTGGATGAAAATAACAAGCCTACACAAAATTTTCCTCACCCTTCTGTTGGGTATATTATACTACCTGTTAGAGATGGGTATTTGACTATTGCAAAAATGAATGTTCAATTAACAAATTGTTATACTGATTTTAAATGGGATGTGAGAATATCTATGAAAATGGTGTACTCCTTTTTCCATGCAACTGTCATACAGAGCAGAATACTGTAATGCTGTCCGGAGGAGCTGTGCCAAATGTGGATGTAGCTCAACTTCTCATAGCTGAACTACAATGTGACTACAACCAAATTAGTAAAAACCTACACAAATCTACACATCTCAATTGCAAACTGACAAAATCTGTTGATTAATCAATTACTATTCCTAGTAAAAGTATTGTGTGGATAAGCACAGTGGAGTCTGTTAACTGGTTGAGAAAAAATTTGTCTCCCATGCAACAATGGAAGGCGCCATTTTTAAAATGCAGGGAATCCTCGGGTTAAAAAATTACCTATGCTGGTAATGTAACTCGAATTCCGCTGTAAGTCGGATTTCACCATTAAAATCAGAATTTATGTCAAAATACTTTGCATAAAAAACAAATACATCTAAATAAAAAAATAAGATGCTGTACTGTAATGGAGAAGAAGAATGGGAGGCTGTGCTTAGCTATTGTGAAGGAACCTGGCCCTCAATCCATAACATAAGTAGCTTCTCTATCTCGACAAGTATCAAAGAACATTGTTTTGTGATCACTGTATCTGACATAGGAACGGAACCCTTCATATGTGCTAAAATACGGGCTTTGTCTGAAATAATTGGCACCACGTTCGACCGACTGAAGCCTAGCTCTTTACTGATGTTCGTCGGTGTCTCTCCTTTCTCCGATCTTTTTATAATCTTAAGCTTCATTTCCATTGTAATGGATTTTTTTTCAGCTGCAGAAGCATTGCTAAAAGACACAGCTTTCTTCTTTGGATCCATAATGTCTTAAAAAGGAGGGCGAAAAATGTGAAGATACTCCCGGCGCACAAACACAGACAAGCACTATGGACATTAGCTAGACAAAATGGCAAACGGAGGAGAGGCATTGTAGAGTCAAAACATTTTAAACCGAGACCGTTTTAACGCAAGAAATCCATGTAGTGTGGCTGTTTACGATTATTGTTGGAAAAGTAGACTTGTGTTTGGTTCGCTTTTATTTGTTGTAACTCATTCAACTATTGTTATCCAGCATTCATACCCCACATTAGAATCTTGCACCAGATCAGGGGTTTATCAATTCAAAATAAGCCAGGTCTAGATGAAGTCAACTGTAGCACTTGATGGAACACAGCTGTCGATTCACTGGCCCAACAGTGACCCATACGCTAACCTCCAGAAAGGCTTGTTGGCAAACTGGATTTCTTTTCAAACCATTCTCTCTCTCCCAGATACAGTCAGTTCATTTTGTCATGGCCACGTTAATCTTGGCTGTCTTTTTTCAAACAACTAAAACAGTGGTTCTAAACGAGTGCACTGGGGCACAGTAGTGTGCTATGAGCGCTCTTCAAATGTGCCGTGGGAAATTATAACATTTTTCATAATTGGTCAAAAAATGATTTGCAAGACATAACATATCTTTGTTAATCTATTTATGCCAGTGAAGTATCGTGACAGATGGAACAAATAAATGCTTTTCTGGGAGGATGTACATACAGTAATAAATGCATGCACAATCTGTGACATTTTTGTGTGTGTGTAGTGAGCTTTTTCAATTGTAAAATATGTGTCTTGGCACCATAAAGGTCGGAAATCACTGAATTAGAGTCACTCACTCAGTTGAAGAAAAACATTTTAACTGTCTTGTTTAAAAATGAGTTTTCAGTGTATGCTGTGATGCAGAAAGGGTTGGGCAAAAAAAATGTAAGGTTTGGAAATAAATGCATAAATGTAAACCAAAAAGAGAAACGGCAAATGCTTCTGGAGAACAGATGAGTGGCAGCGTATTAGCCAGACACAGCATTATTGTCTAATGTTTAGACTGGAGAGGTCATGCTCCAATAAGCACAATCAAACCATGTGAGCATCTGTTGCCGTTAACTCTGTCCTCTCTTTGTTTTATAGCGCACTGTCGCAGTGAATGATTTACTCAAGCGCTCCCATTTTCCGCATGTGGTTTACATAGTTTAAATGCTTAGCCGGCCGGGCACAGGTCTGGGCAGAGCATAGACCTTTCCTTTCGATAGCAATATTCATCAACATGAAACACGTACTGGTGTCAGCGTAGTGACTTCGAACCTTTTCAATTTTTGTTTACATATAAGGTTTGTGCAGACATCCCTTCCAGAGAATTGCTCCCCTCCCTTTCCACAAAATGCTCCTTCCAACTGCTTCGACTGAGCTTGACAATCAACTCAATTAGATGATCCTGTGAATGAATGCGAGTGATGCTGTAAGCGCTTTTCCATGCATACATGCACATGCGTGCACTCACACACAAACACACGCACTTCAAGAAAAGCCATTAGTCTGTCATTTTAGCATTAAAAAAAAAACTAGATGATTTGCCGGTTCAGAGAGAGATCAGCCCCTGACATGCAGCCTGGGGCAGCTCTGAGTGTCTACCTCATTATTTTTGCAGGAACAAGGCCACTGGTGATCCCTGTAAGGTGCAATCATTACGACCAGGTCCACAGAACAGTCAGGGCTATACTTGCTATATGGCTTAATCATTCATTATTAGTAGTTATAATATTGGCAGTAGTCCAACTGATAATAAAGTTACGTCATTCTTGCATATCATTAGTTCAAAGCATTAGTTCTAGCATTGCTACTGTTTTATTGTTGTTGTTTTGTTGCTAGTGCATTTAGAGATGCATTATACGTCTGAAGATATTATCCGAGAAAGTAAAAAGACGGAACCAGTTTTGTACGATATGTCTGAGGATCAACACCAGATACCCATCATGCACTGCACACATCATTCCACCAAACACAATTGTACTGTGAACAGTTCAAAAGCTGCAAAATGTTCTTGCTTCAAATCTTTTGGCACTCCCGGCTGTAGTTTACCGTAGAACTGTCATGTAAAATAGATAAACAACAAATGTCTGCTAACATACCAGTAAGTGTTAGCATACAATAATGACAAAAGTTTGACATGCTAAAAAGATTAGCAGCAATCTTATGGTACATTATAACCCTTGAAACAACATCCACAGAATAGCAGGTTACTAGCATTTATACAATCAAGATTTTTGGGGCCAAAAAACAATGACCAATCCAATCACAGTGTGCCTATTTAAATGACCTATTCACTTACTGTACAGTGTGCCCTTGCACATTCGCAACTCACTGTACGCAGCCCCACATATTCACAGATTCTGGTCTCCATGTTTTTTTGTGGTTTTTTTTAAATTATATTTTCAGGTATTTTCACAATCGTAAAGATCTGACATTTTCTTCTAAATAGACGAGGCACCACATTAAACATGACATCTTACAATGTGGTGCACTTTATGTGCACACTGAGTTCCAAGATTTCCAAATGTTCCATGACTTATCCAACAAGGTACAGTTAACACACGCATGCCAGCAGGTGTTTTAGCCTGTATGTAAACTACCAAAAGATGGCACTCACGTGGCAGTGAGGAACAAGTGCATTTCACATCTGTAAGCAAAGAAGCTTACATTTCCCACTCACTGCCTATGTAGGAAGGTCATCACTAATAATGTTCTA
Organism: Syngnathoides biaculeatus; assembly: GCF_019802595.1. NCBI lineage: Eukaryota > Metazoa > Chordata > Actinopteri > Syngnathiformes > Syngnathidae > Syngnathoides > Syngnathoides biaculeatus. The sequence continues at coordinate 33,679,876 of NC_084641.1, forward strand.
CATACGCATGGTGTCACATAGAAACTAAAATTATCACAGCACAGCAAACAGAATTGTGCAACTAGCAAACAATTAAAAAAGAAAAAAAGAATTAATCGCAAAATAATCGACACAACCATCAATTTAAATGCTATTTACATGCTCCCAGTATGCTTTGCGGCACTATGGAAGTCCTTTGTGCTGCACCAGCAGGCTGCAAAGCATGTAAATATCGTTTAAAGTGCATGTTTTGTGTCAGTTATTTCTTTTTAAAAAGGGTAATCCGTCTTTATGTTTCTGTAGGAGTAAATGCTTCATTCACAGTGAGTGGACTTTCAGCCCATATCGGTAGTGGACTTGCTTCACTTTGGATCACATCCAGAGCATTGTGGTGGCTGGACATTCCCGTGATGTTTATACTTGCATATAATTGTCAGGCCTCAACGTAAGCCGCAAACGATTGTGTAGGTTATGCATCGGTTACGCAATAGCAAAAAAAAAAAAAAAAAAAGTGAACGAATGACCATTCACGATGTGTAGACAGTAGACATACGAAAACGAATATGAATAATTTATAGATCTACATAGAAATTTACTGCTGGCTTTCGCCAGACGACTCACAAATGGTTATTAACAGGTTAATGTCGTGTTGTTTCATTACACGCGAGATCACGTGATATCGCGCGGCCCATATCGCGAGACTTCTCGATTATCAAACAAACTTGGCAACCCCCAGTAAGGCACGGTTTCAAAATGTTGTACGCGGGGAAACTGTTACTGTTAAAACGTTTCAATCATGGGACTTTCACGAAGATTTTGTGTATGAGACAGATAATGAAGGGGGTCGATTAAAACTACTTCAGTGTAAAATATGTTCTCATTATGTTACGGAAATACGAAAAGAAGTCAAAATGAGAGGATTGTTTGGTCAGGTATGTGAATCTGATTCAGAGCATGACATTGACATGTTTCGTTTTTCGTTTTAAAGTATAAGTGCGACAGCTAAAATCTTTAATTTTATCAACTGTCAAATAAAATATTAAATTAAAAGGGCTTATATCATTTTTAATTACATTGATTTCAAGTAGATATAATTTATTCAAGAATCAATAATAATTGCTGTCTGACTGAAAGGTCAATGTATGTTCACTGAACATTTCTAAGTATGTGTATTGATTTAATGATATAATCTTAATAGTTTTGTAACTTTCCAATCTATTTGATAATTATTTGATGGTTTTCTGTTTCTTTTTACTGCATTGACATTTGAGGGATTATTTATATAACAAATGATATTTGTGAGCTCTAATTTCAGTTTAATGAAAATGGATGTCATAATTCATTGAGTACACATAATTTGTTAAAAATAAACGGGAAATTATCTTTTCATTTGTAGGTTCTGAAGGGAATTTTGGCCTATGGAGATGGTGTCAAGTATAGTCACAAGAGCAATGTAACAAAACATGTACACTCAGGTTACATCCATGATTGGGCAAAATAAAAGTTTTCACAACCCTCTCCTGAAATTGGTCATCAAGGGTCCTCATCAAGTGACAAACCTTGAAACGGAGATTCCAACTGTACTGTGACTGTGTTTGTATTTTAGAGAACATTGTTCCGTAATCTACAGGTTACGATCACAAATTTACACGGAACACACAAACAGGTTACCAGCAGCGGGCCTTACATTGAGGCCTGATGTGAAAAGATTAATATGGTCCCTTCAAGCATCTGGAAATTGCACCCAAGGATGAGCGAGACTTGTGGGTTCATTCTCTGATTTCCTGTCAAATTTCTTTTGATTTCCCCATGATTTCAAAGTAGAAACCAGTGGATTTGAGGTGTGGCCTTAAACACATGCCCAAGTTTGCTGTCAATTAACACAGATGTTGTCAGCTGAACTATCAGAAGATTCCAAGGCCATGACATAGTCATCTGAGCTTCCCTTTGTGTAGGTAAACTTTTGACCTTGAAGAACATAATATAAGACTGTCTCATTAATGTTGTATTTCCCAATAAATAATTTTGGAGATCCTGACTGACCCGAAACGGGAAGTTTAGTCTGATTTGATTTCAGTGAGACAAAAAACTCAATGTGTTTTGCACAGTGTATGTAAATTTCACGCTTTAACTATATAGAGAGCAGGAATAGAGACTAAAATACATCATCTTGACTGCAAAGTGACAACACAAGTGAAAAAGCAGAGGTGAAAGCAAAACTGACTGGTGAAGCACTGGATAGTCTTAAATGAAAAAACACTTCTCTGTTGCGTGTCAATTTTATGAGACATATTTTGACTGTACAGGGGCTTGAAGGAAGTTTTAATTTCATCCTGCTCAACGTGAAACATGCTTTGAAAATTGCATTAGTGAATGCTATTTTACAAAGCAAAGACTTAACATATCTAAGCTGGAAAATAGTAGTTTCGGTAGAGTACGTCACACCCACGCAGTGGCTGAATGTTGGAATTTTGGGGGACACAAGCTGACAAGTGCAAATGATACAAGGCGAGTGACAAAGCCATTCATTGCTGCTTGGAGAGAGGTCTTCCAGATGCGATACGCTGCAAAACTGTAGCGCTTCCTCGATTAAAAGAAAAGAGGCCGCCGTCGTCCTATCCAATTTACTTCGCCAATGTGACAAATGAAAAGGGAAATCATCCTCACGCCTAATTAAATGAGTGAGTGACGACGAGTCAGTATTTTCTCATTGTGTGGACAAGCAATGTATCTGCACAGTAACGGATGCGTGTGTGTGTGTGTGGTGTGTGTGTGTGTGTGTGTCATGGCTCAGGCAATACTAGACTCACAGCAGTATGCAGATAATGTGCCTATAATCTGCCTCGGCGCAGCTGTTAAAACTTCCACCAATAAAGACGCAATATCAAAAGAACAGTTACGAAGGAGAGGTTAAATTACCAGACCAGAAAACATGATCTAGACTGTGGGCTTCAAACAAACACACGCCATTCTGGAATGGCTACAAGCCAGTAAAGACAAAACTGAAATTGGACATTGATCTGTTGGAGTCTAAGGATGAATAACTCATCTTAAGAGCAGCCAGAAGAAAGGGAAAATGTGGGCCTTTCTGAGATCTTAGTAAAAATGGAAGACATGATATCTATAAATACAAGAGGGCGAGAGAGAGAGTGCGTCATCTGTGTGTGTGTTTTGAAACATTACATCCATTTTGTTTTCCTTCCTTAGAGGTTACTAGTCATTTCCAAAGGATATTGCTAAAAGACAACAACAATTAGCTTGCTTTTGATTACCTCTTCAGCAAAAAAAAATATATATATATATATATAAATGAATAATAATTAAAAAAAACAGCCTCATTCTCGTGATAAAATGGAGCAACACTATTTCTTCCAGCATGGTTAAACACAAGCAAGATCAATGCCTAAATGTATCAGCAAATATTACCATTCGCAGCCTGGCAAGTAATCATTAAGGAATGGCACCTATGCATTATTCATTGACTAATGTATAATTCAGACTTAACAGCAGATTCTATGCATAAATAAAGCGATGATACATTTAAACGCATTAAATGTTCACTCCCTAAAATAGGATACGGATCCACAGTATGGCAATTTCCTAGCTGCAGTCACTTTATTATCATATTTTGTAACAATTCCTCAAAAAGTGATGGATACAGAAAAGTGGAGCGTGTGGACAGGAAAAACATGTTTGTTGAATCAAGGACAGATAAATGCTTCTTTGAAGGATTAAATCCTGGACAATTGGGAGTCCTCCATGGAAAAAAATAAAAACACACACATTAAAGTCTTAACGATAGCTGCTTTAGTGTCTGAAAATTAATGTAATGTTTATCCCTCATGATTGTTAAGTAAAGCTTGAGTGTTGAAGCAACAGTGCGATTGTCAGATGGGATGACAATAGGGATGTAGAGGATCCATATGACTGCATTCAGAACAGGTAGCCCTGTGGGGAATAGCCATTCTATTTTATGACCACGCACTGGCTTTTAACAAAGCCAGATGTCTGTCTGTCTGTCTGTCTCATTCTCTCTCTCTCTCTCTCTCTCTCTCTCTCTCTCTCTCTCTCTCTCTCTCACACACACACACACAACACACACACACACACACACACACACGTACGCACACACACACACACCACACACACACACACACACACAAAACATGTGAAAGTGCCCTCCAATGAGCTGAGCCGCTTCAAGGATGTGCACACACAGAAGGGAGGAAAGAAGATAGGACCTGTTTTCAATTATGCCAATTTGTCACTCATTCGAGGCTCCTGGGGTTTATGTTAATTAAACATATCGGCCCTTCCACTGTGCATACAACAAATTAGATGGATTTTTTTTAAGAAGAATTAAAGCACAATGCCACTTCATCATGCTCACGTTATGAAGTCACCCAGCGACAAATGATCCACGTTCACACAGACCTGCAAAAACACTGCAAAATCCATATCAGGATTGCAGCAATGTCACTTTGTAGCAACCTACTACGTATACACGGAAAAACTGTTCCAGACAAAAAAAATCCTTTTGAAAAGTTAAATGACTCAAGTGGACATAGCAGTGGCATATGTGGCCTTTGGAGTAGGAAGAATCCATTTAAACTAATAGATGCTAGTCTACTTCAATCCTGATTACTGATGGGCTGCCGTTTAGCTGTAATCTTCTTATTACTGTGGTGTGCTGTAAAAATATACAGCAGTGTGAATTAAATTTACTTTGCGACAATGACTATAATCCATTAAAATGCTACTTCAGCACTGCCTTCAGCCACAACTGTTTTGATTATATTATAAACAGATACATGGCGATGCAGACTGTCAGTGAGTGCTATTGTTTCCAACTGTTTACCGTTGTCCTGTAAACAAACTACTGAACCAAAATGATAATCCAACCCCTCCCCCAAAAAATTCTGTTTTGTGTTGTTCAAGACACTGATGTGTAAAGCCCCACAGTCCTTCACGTAACCATGTCTGCCTGTGTGTAGGGGGATGGAAATGATGGCAACAATGGCATGGAAGCCAAGGCTTCTCATTGATTTTCTGCCTCTCTTTATGATGAGGCAGCTCAAGCAAATCCTACATTGCTGAGGTCAAAAGTGGGAGGGTGACAGCAGGTTATGTGACTATCAATGTAACTTAGCAAAGTTAACGCAGCCAAAAAGACAGGCGTAATCAAAAGACATTTATCTAATCAGTGTCTTACAAATGGTTTTGTTTTTTTGCTCTCTCCATGGGGCAAACTGGCATGTATTTTGATTCACACGGAAATAGCATCACGACAGGGTCATATATATGTAACTAAAAAAGTCAAGTCATTCAACACATGAACAAAATAAAAAAATATGTAGACCCCAGCAGACTTTGGCCATTAGAAAGAAAATGAGAGGCATGTCAACACGGCATAATTTACAACTGTCTTTCTTCCAATTCTTGGTAGATTACATCATTTGGAATGAAAAAAAATCTGAGCCACTACATGTTTTTTTTTCCTACCAGCCAGCAGCTGCCATCGTCCTGTCATAGGAAGGAAAAAGGGGCCAGAGACACAGTGTGGCGCAATCCCAGCAGGGCCATTGTGCGAGCACATTAAATAATATTTTTCCAGTGCTCTGTCAAACATTCATCTGCTTCTAAGCAGCTGGACAGCCAGTGCAGCCTGTTTCTATGAAGCACGACTGTCTCTCTCTCTCTCTCTCTCTGTTTCTCGCTCCTGTCCATGCCCGGAAACAGCCTCTTTGATACAGATGTCAGATTCCTCAGAGGTGACACTCAAACATGTGCCAGAGTGTGAGCTGAATGCGTACCGGCTCTCTGCTACAAGTGCTGTTTGTGCAGGGGTGACTCACGCGGCTACTTCACCTCCCTTACTTTACATGAACAGCCATCGCAGCCAAGAAGATTCAAACCGGGATCAAAGTGCACGTCAGGTTCAAAGTGCTGTAAGCTTTGGTAAGCAGCATTTCAAACATGACATCAGAAGGCACAAAATAGCAGTACCACGGGATGTTTTCACTGCTAAATTTGAATCATGTAGCAGTCTCACCACATTCAACGCTTTGAATGGCGTGCACAACGCCTGAACAGCGCTGACGCCAGTTGGCAAGAAGTGACACTAAATGGACAGCACAACCTTAAGCGGAGCCTGGAGGAAGCGGTTTCAAACTGTGAGGAGGTTTTATCTAACAATGTGATTTCTCGTTGAAAAATGAACCTAGTCATATTCATATGAAAAGAGCATAAAGGACCCGAGCTCTTCACTAAACCTTTCATATACTTACTCACTGCCAGGGCTCAATTGCTAAACACAGTAACAAAACGAGTGCTTGGCAAACACTTAATGAATTATAAAGTAATGTTTTATTGCAGTGACAGCATAAATGGTGAGGTGAAAACGTACCGGAAAATGCTTTTCACATGTTGTGGGGCTGAGTATCGCCTAAGCATACAGTGTTGAGAGCCGCACAAACCGAAACATAAATGTAACACCTAATTCTGACCACTGTCAAATAAACGCCACTAATGAAAATGACCTAAAAAGACAAGTATGATTAAATCAACAGTGTCATGAAATTGCAGACATTAAAACTCTAACTGCATTACAAAAGGGAGAAGAGATTACTCAATCAAAAAGCAAATGTGGTTTATGTGAGGGATGAATAAAGTAGTAACAATAATGTATGGTGACATTATTCACGCCCAATTATGCAGCCACTATACGCATATTAATAAATGAGATCATCTAGACTGTATGGCTTGTAGGTGCAATATATTAACAATATTGAAAAAAAATCTGATGAAACAATGGTGATCTAGTGCAATTCTAATCCGAAACAACCAGTTATCCTGAGTCACGTTTAACCAGAAGTACACCTGGTGTTTATACAATGCCACACAGCTCCATTCCTCTATGACTTTTATAACACAAGCTGCCCTTTACTAGTTGAACCCTTTTTGAGAGATTAAACATCCTTTACATTCCAATAACGTGCCCTTATCTGCAAGGGAGGCCACACTGCGTCTCCCAACCCCAAAGGATTAATCACATCTGAATCATTAAGACAGAGGTCACTTCTCTTCATTTGTTAGTGGTAGGGGCGGGGGGGGGGGGGGGGGGGTGTACAGGAACCCATGCAGGCACGTTGGAGATTAGCTCTTCATAATTAGTAATGCAACATCTGAGTAATGGCTGGGCGAAATATTCAGGAGCAGAGCAGTTTGGAAGGAGGATTTGTCAAGAAATTGTTTTTATAATGGCAGCGATTGGAGGCAATTACTTCTCAGGCCGTTTTGAGTTTTTCTTCTTTGTGCTTATGTAGCCACCAGCCCTGCTGTGGGATATGACTTCTGACTGGTGTCACATGAATACTTACTATGACCAATTTTGCAATTTTGTCTCAAGTGCGCTCATGCAAAATCACACAAGCACGCTTTTCTTCCTCATAGACTGGAAAACATTAGATAAGCTTCCTTTCAGACAAATCATTCGGTCTGCTTTTAAACTCGCCCCCCCCCCATTACAAACACACCCCACCAACTAAGCAGCCCCCCCCCCTAATCTTTTCAGCAAAAGGCACAGTCCCTCTTCTTTTCACCCCCACAGTGAGAGCCGCATGTGCTTGGGCCAGGGTTCATAGCCTCTGGAGGACTGAAGGGGGAAGTCAAGTTAATCTGGTGGTCCTTCAACAGTTATCAACCGGTACACCATTCCCAGCCACCATCGTCTCACTCCCCAAACCAGTCAGTCAACTATACTTTCTATTATCACACCCTAATAATTGTAACCCGACCATTTAAATGTGAAATTTAGGGGAATTCCGCTCAAGCGTTGAAACAGTGTGAAGAGATACCATCAGAGTTCTTTGTTTAATTGTGCTTTGACCCTTCCACAAAGCATCTTTTGGTCAAGTTTTACAAAACGTCCTCAACTTTCGGCTTACTCGCAACACACCAGGGCACACGCACTCGCTGGATTCGACATAAACACAACAACAAAAGTGCACATTTTAAATATGCCACTTTGCTGTAGTCATCGGATAGTTCTCATTCCACACACACACCCGCAGCCCACCTCTTCTAACCGCCCCCTCCTCTGCGTTCAACTACTCACCCGCCAGTCTGATGATTCTTGGGGAGTCCCGGTGCAAACAAGTTCTTTAAATCCTCGCCCAGGATGACCCAACGAACTCGCTACACCAAATCCAGAGGCAAGCACGAAACAGACTTCTTGTTCGCTCGCTTCTTGTCTTTACGTTTTTCTTTCTTCTTTTTTTTTTTAAATTACATTAATAAACTCCCACTGGCCACACGCAGGAGGAGCTGAAACGAGCAGCACTTGTTCCAACAAAAGACGGCTTCACCTCGCTCTTAGGTCCGAAGGCAGCGAGGCGAGCTGGGCTGAGACGAGCGAGAGCGGGGTTCGGCGGTACCTCCTCCCCCGCCAACCCCGGTCCGAAGTGTTCTTACTCGCCGTTTCATCAACGACGAGAACGCGGGTGGGCAAAAAAAAATAATAATAATAATAAAAGTAACCCGTCCCTACTGGTTGATTGGAGGGCGAGAGGAAAGCTGCGAGTTCGCAGTTTACAGACACCGCTTCCTTTTTCCACACGCACGCCCCCCCCCCCCCCGCTTCTCTTCCCTTTGCGCGCGCGCACACGCTCCTTGCCGCCCTCCCTCAGCTGTTCAACAGACGCATCCACATGGCTGACCTAGTCTTAGCTTAGACACAATCGTCAACCCGAGCTCTCCACTCGACACAATAAGCAAAAAATAAATAAAAACAACACCCGAAGCGTATATCATGTAATTATCAAGGGAAAGATGGTGGTTGCTTCTGGATCAGACTGCAAGACAAATTTGGTCTCTCACAATGCCAGTGTCAGACTCCGGACATAAAATTCTGCTATTGGTCAGAACACTGGCAACGAGGTACTGATATCACATCACCACATCAAGTCTTGAAGGGTGATTGGGCTAATTTGGACCGGCACGGTGACCGACTGAATGGCACAGTTCTGAGGACATTGGTTCAAACCCGCCTGTGTAGATTTTGGATGTTAGCCCCCCCCCCCCCCCCACACACACACACACACACACAAAAACCTTGCATGGTAGGTTAATTTTATTCAGCCATTGGAAGTATTTCATGCTACTGTAATGGTTGGTGAACGTCCAGTCACACCACCAGAAGCAGGCTAAAAAGCGATACACTGTGACATGACAGGAATAAACCCCTGGTAAATTGTGTTATGCTTTTGGATTGGTTAGCAGGTCAGCAGGGTACCAAAGCCACTAAGGGGCAAAATAGATGTGCAAATGTACAGCAGTTAAATTTTAAACCATTGGAAGGACTGATCTTCAGACAATGTCAGATTTTTTTTTTTTTTATTCTTTCAAAAAGCAACCCAAGTGACAGTAATTTTGAGACAGCAATGATGTAATAAGAGCACACACAAGTAGTGTTCAAAAGCTATCTTTCATTGAACTGATGAGGCAAATATGTTGTTCAATATATAAACATTCTTACATAGTGACTGGGAATGATTGAACGATTCTGAACACATTACAGTAAAATAAAGTAATTAAGTAAGATAAATTATTTAAAAACTAAGAATTGTGACTTTTGGGCTGGCCCCATCAGCGTCACCATATCATTTGTTTGGCATAATCATTTATTTACGCTGGATGCCTTTTCTTTGATTTTCGAGGAGGTCTTCGGACCAGCAGTGTATAGTACTAGGGTCAGGAATAGAATGTGTACCACCTGCAAGAAAGTCAGTAGAAAGTAGTACCACTGCACTACCAGTGCAAAACAATGTTCATTATGAGAATTAGGTATTACTATTTCATTATTCCAATACACTATTTGATATATATATATTTCCCCCCCCCTAAACTTCAGCCACGACTGACCTGAGCCATCTGTCCATTTTCAAAATCAAATGTGGCCCTCGAGCACAAATGTTTGCCCACCTCTGTTATAGTAGGAAGAGACACCAGCAGCGAGAGGCCAATTGATCCTCTTGAGGCAAGGGGAGTTCATTTGCATTTCGGGATAATGAATTAATTAGTTACCCCGCCTAATAAAAAAATAGGCAGGGGGAAAATCACATGATTCGTCCGTTTACAATATCACCAATGGTTTCAATGCAAGAGTAAGCAAGCGCGTGACATTAAATGCATTCACAGCGATTTTATTGCTAAAATGATAATTTGCTTTGTCTTCAAAGAAAAGATGAATCCACCCCTCCCTGAGTGGTGCTAAAACAGCAGGGGAACAACAAAGGGCTGCACAAAGTTTTGAAATAACAGCAGTATTTCCATTTCATTGAGTAGGTAGTTTGACGCATTTTCACTGTCTTAAACACGATATTGGATCACTGTCAGAATCCAATTAACCAAAGTAAATAGTCAACGCAATGGGCTCTTTTTGCACGGAAGCCAAACAGGAGCAGGAGAGACAGGCAGTGGGGATCAATAGAAATAAAGTTGAGGGTGGTGTGTTGTGCGTGTGCGTGCATTGGGTAGGTAGAGGGGGTCCTTTATTGTCCAACAAACCATGTTGGCAGTCTCCCTTTCAATAGAGGCAAGGGGGTGGGATTGGTTTCTCCTATAAACAACCTCTTCCAGCTCCCAAGGCAACTACTCGTCGCTCTGATTGTAAGTCATACTTCCCGTCTACAAACACATTTTACATTTAACAAGGTTGGCGGTTGTACAAATGTACACACTAGTTATTAATCTGAAATCAAAATAGGTGGTGTTCTTTCTAACAGAGACTAAGTGCTTTTGAAACTCGCAGCAGAGGACATAACAGTACATTTGTACAACTCTTGTACATCCTTGGTCCTTCATCTAAAAAAAAATGCCCTGATTCATCCATCCATTCATTCTCAGGAAGCTACAGAATATCCCAGCAGACTACACCTTGGACTGGTCAAGAGTCAATCACAGGACACACTTGAAGACAGCGAGCCATTCACACTTAACCTACGTTGCCTGCAGGGAAGTCAGGCAGCTGAACCACAACCACACCGTCATTGACTAAAAATGGTCTCTTTTATGAAGTTCACAAGAAAATCTTTATGAAAATGATTATTTAAAAAAACAAATCAAAGCAGTGTTACATACAATTAGTTAATGAAAGGAAAACCTATTCCAGAGCTTTGAATGAAGCGGTAATTTAGGAAATTCAGATTTGGTCCACAAGAAAATACAGTGAAGAAAATAAGTATTGAGCACCCTTCTATATTGCAAATTCTCCCACTAAGAAATCATGGAGGGGTCTGAAATTTTCATTGGAGCTGCATGTCCACTGTGAGAGAGATAATCTAAAAGAAAAATCCAGAAATCACAATGTATGATTTTCTAATGATTTATTTGTGTGATACAGCTGCAAATAAGTATTTAAACACCTGTCTATCAGCTACAATTCTGACCCTCAAAGACTTTTTAGTCTGCCTTTAAAAGTCCACCTCCACTCCATGTATTATCCTGAATCAGTTGTACCCGTGTGAGGTCGTTAGCTGCATAAAGACACCTGTCCACCCCATACAATCAGTAAGACTCAAACTTGTAACATGGCCAAGACCAAAGAGCTGCCCAAGGACACCAGAGACAAAATTGTTCAACTCTACATGGCTGGAAAGGGCTACGGCGAAATTCCCAAGCAGCTTGGTGAAAAAAGGTCCAGGCAATCATTACAAAATGGAAGATGCTAAACATGACGGTCAATCTCAATTGGAGTGGCGCCCAATCCAAGATATCACCTCGTAGGGTCTCAATGATCCTTAGAAAGGTGAGGAATCACCCCAGGACTACATGACAGGACTTAGTCAATGACCTGAAAAGAGCTGGGACCACCGTTTCCAAGGTGACTGTTGGCAGTACACTAAGACGTCATAGTTTGAAATCATGCATGCCACGGAAGGTTCCCATGCTTAAACAAGCATATGTCAAGGCCCGTCTTAAGTTTGACAATGACCATTTGGATGATACAGAGGAGTCATGGGAGAAGGTTTTGTGGTCAGATGAGACCAAAATTTAACTTTTGGTCATAATTCTACTGACTGTGTTTGGGGGAAGACAAATGATGAGTTCCAGCCCAAGAACACCATCCCTACTGTGAAGCATGGGGGTGGTAGCATCATGCTTTGGGGGTGTTTTTTCTGCACATGGGATAGGACGACTGCACTGTATTAAGGAGAGGATGACCACGGCCATGTATTCTGAGATTTTGGGGAACAACCTCTTTCACTCAGTCAGACCATTGGAGATCTTTCAACATGACAATGACCAGAAGCACACAGCCAGAAAAACCAAGGAGTGGCTTCGTAAAAAGCATATCAAGGTTCTGGCATGATCTAGCCAGTCTCCAGACCTAAACCTAATTGAAAATGTACAGGTATTTATTGATCATATGACCGTTGGAAAAAAAAAAAACCCCAGCAGGATGAATTCAAAAATGTTTCAGGCAATCTTATTTGGACATATTCAGCCAAATGTACTACTACTTGTGTAGTGCCCTTGGGCAGTCTAATAGAAGTGTGGCTGCCATTTTGAGCCTACAGCCCTTGTGACTACTACCAAACATCCAACCGCATTTATCCGGGTTAAGTGTTTTGTGCCCAGGGACACATTGAAGACGTAATCTCAGGCAGGGATGGAAACCGGAGGCCCTCTGGTTTCCAGTTCATATTTTAAAAGTAGCCTCATGTTCTCGTCATTTAAGTGAAGTCCCAAACCAAAAACATTTTTTTTGTGTAATCTCCCAACACTCATTTTTTTTCTTGTAACAGTGTGATATTATGCTCAAGACATCACTTTTATCTCATACTGTTACAGTTGTATTTTAATTCCTCAGAATTTTATTTTTTCAGTGTGGCCCAAATTGTTCTCTGTATGTATACAAAGTAGTCTTGTTTACAGTTTTCTTTGTTCGTCTGTTCAGTAGAATTAGTCAATGTAGGCACACAGGTGAATCAAGATAAAAGACCGAGAGGAAGACTACAGAAAAGGTTGACGGATGTTGTGAGGGAGGACATGAGGACAGTGGGTGTTAGAGAGGAAGATGCATGGGATAGACTTAGATGGAAAATGATGACACACTGTGGCGACCCATAACGGGACAAGCCGAAAGGAAAAGAATAAGTCACATAGTTGAATCAATGCTAGTGTAAACAGGATGTTTTTACACCATATCTCCCACACATACACTGTCACAGTGATACGCTACTAGACTAAGTTAAAAAGCGCCGCTACATAACATTGGGTGGTGCTGGCGCATCTAAAAGTAGATCTTTAGATTGGCCTGGGAGAAGAGAAAGAGCGACGAAAGCCTCCGCGACGGCTTTGCTAAGCAAAGCTGGATGGGCCGACGGGCGCCAGTTCCCCTCCCTCTTGGCAGATGGGATCCCATTATCGGGCCTACGAGAACTCCACCTCCAGGATTTCACAGCTCCTCTGTTTATCACATGGCTCTGTCAAGTTGGGCACCATAAACCGATAATGAAAGGAGACAACCGGTGCAGTTACAAGCAAAGCAGTCTGCTTTCAACAGGCCTAAGCATGTATCTGGGAACTGTGGGACTGTGTCTATTCAGTTCTGTTCAGCGTTCAAACAACCCATCACAATCCTTTTTCACTGTCTTGACTACGGCCTCCAAGACGGTCTCCAATCCAAGCAAAACCAAAAACGGTTAGTCACTGCTAAAAAGGCAAATAACTTTAACAATAATTCACATTTGGATGATCCACAATGCTTGTATATTTTTTTTGACAAGGAGTTAACAGTCCCTAAACTCCCAAGAATGTAGCCAATCACTGCTTCTTTGTTTAATGAAACAACTTTTTCTAATAGTTTTCACCTTCATATTTTCATTGATATACCACAGATTTTGCCAACCATCATTCAGACTATTATTCAATTCGATTCAATTCAAAACATTATTTGTCCCTGCAGGGCAATTAAAGGGCAGAATTAGGGCAGTCAGACATCAGACAGCATAGGACATAAAAACATAACATAACATAAACACACAAATTGGAATACTCAAGAGGTGACAATTCTGTGTGCATTCAGTCTGTTGGGGGGCCAGACAATGATGTTGAGACACGGACGGGTCAACGTTCAGCAATCAGACCACAGGGGAGCAAAAGTGAACCTCCTTGTGTGTCCACCAGTGTGGACAGCGCACCCTGCATCCTGATGGAAGCCACTCCAACACTGAATGTAACACGTGTGAGGGGTCAAGTAAGATCCTATGACTGATGCGCATGGTTTGCTGATCACAAAAAGCAGACAGAGCCCGAACAGAGGGTCCAATATTTGGTGATGGAGAGGAGTCGTGACCGATCTTGTAGGCTGATGGAGTGAAACCAGGAGATGAATGAAAATGTCAATACAGTCTCAATCAAAGAGTGGCAGAAAGTCAAAAGAATGCCTTTATATTCACTCCAAATGATCTCAGCTTCCTCTGCAAATATTGTCCCTGTTGGCAGTTCTTGAGGATCTCCTCAGCGCAGTGCTGGAGTTAAATCTCAGAAGGCTGTCGAATATTGCGCCCAAGTACTGTACTTCGTACTCCTCTACCAGCTCCACCGGCTCTCCCTGGATGGTGGACACGTGAGTCTCTCTTAATTGTCTCTGCTTGATGGGGAATGTCACAATCAGCTCTTTGGCCTTGTTAGAGTTCAACTGGAGACGGGCTCTCTCACACCATGAGATGAAGTCCTGAAGTACAGAGCCATCGTGTGGATTGCAGGCAGCAAGCAGGACTGTGTCATCTGCGAATTTCACCAGATGACAGTATGGCTTAGAGGACCTGCAGTTGTCGGTATAAAGGTTGTAAAGCAGGGGCGGTAGGACACAGCCCTGCTGGAAGCCAGTGGAGGTGTGAGGAATGTCAGAGTAGGATTCATTAACAAACACCCTCTGTGGCCGGTTGGTTAAGAAGTCAATAACCCACCTAATAACCTGGTGGTCCAGGTTAAAGTGGGTCATTAACCTGTCGGTGAGGATGTGTGGCTGCATGGTTTTAAAGGCAGACGAAAAGTCCACAAACAATAGCCTGCCGATGGTGTTAGGGGTCTCCAGATGTGAGTGGCTGGTCACCAGAATGAATATCTTGGCGTCATTCACTCCCCCGCTGGCAATGTACGCGAATTGCAATGAATCCATCAAAGGCTCACCAGACTTGGTGATGTACTTTTTGATAATCCTATCCAATGTCTTCATCACCAGAGAAGCCAGAAGTACTGGCTTCAAATCATTCAACACCTTAGCGTGGCTCTTCTTGGGGGTAGCGATAAATGTGGATTGCTTCCACTTTCGGGTCACTGGCAGGTGGGGGAGGTATTCTAGTAGCTCTTCCAGACCTCCATGATATGCAGCACAGTGCCCCGGATTATTGTTGACTAATGGTCATTGTTGGGGTGCAATAGAAATTGACTTGTTACTTTGATTTAATAAACTGATTCTACTGGTTTTCACATTCAGGTCGATTGATATAATGTAGACTCTTCCCAGCCTCAATCCACTGATTATGTCATATGACTATTTCATCATGTTGTCATGATCAATAGAAATTGAGTTGCCATTACTTTATTTTAGTAGACTGTTTCCAAAGTTTTTTTCAGTTCCTAGACATATTTATTTTTCCCCTCCTATCTGACCATTATCATCAAATCATTGCTATATCATCATGATCCTTGACAAACTATACCAATCATATTGTAACATGAGTTACTCTGTGATTGACACCCCAGTCTGTCACATAATCAAAGGCCAAAATCCATTCCAATCCTTCCAAAGACACATTGCTGATTTTTGCTTTAAAGGAGTCTGAGGCCGTTTGTGCTCATTAAAAATAAATACTTAACAAAAGTCGTGGCGAACACAATCAGCACACGCACACAGTTGGCCTCAGCCTGATTTCTCCACACAACAATCCACTCAGAGGCAAAGCAAGACTTCAGAAACACAAATAAGTGAGCCAGTAGCTGAAACAAGAGGGGGGGAAAAACAGACATGGATGAGTGAGCCAAGCTTGGGAGAAACCTCAGAGGCCCAGGCCTCTTAAGTACTCCTATCTTGTAACTTCATTTAATACATTCACCAGGGATGAGCCGACAAGTTGGAGAGGTGGGGGGCTTGAGTAAAAGCAACAGACTTGTAAACTGAGAGGAAGGTTTGCTTTATGGCGGATGTTGGTGCACTTGAAGAGGACTTTAGCACATGACTAAATCTTTGCAGTGTAACAATGACAGCAGAACATAATACGCGAGGGCAATTTCACCATTCGACAGAGTTGCTCATATAAAAAATATTGAATAGAAATTTCAACTGAGCTTTTCCAGATGGAGCTTTGAAAGCAGTGTCTATCGCAAGAACACATACACTACTTATAAAGAACAAAGCTCGTGTGACTGAATACTGCTTCAACCGACCGTTCCTTTCTCTGACAGCAAGCGCCGATAGCTCCAATCCCTCTTCGGCTGGCACGCAGAAAAAAAAAAAAAAAAATGAAACGGCCCTTTTAGTCTTCGTGGATTGAGAATTACATGAGAAAATAGGGTCTTACAGTACTAATTAAAACAGTTCGCCTTGAGGTGGTTGAGGAAAGAGCAAGCATAAAAAACGCTTTCCAATCTCCTTGAAACTCAACCAAATTACACAACTAGATGTGGTAGTAAGTATGGATATGCAAGTCTTATCGAGGGGGAGACAAAAGACTGAGCGAAAATCAAGATGTCCATTGGAAGGCATCCAGAGAGACAGCTTATAATCATGACAGAACCCTTAATTTACGAGCATTAGCAGAGTGAAACAGCGAGTAAAGCCAAGGAATGGTATTTCCCTTCAGGCAATCACTGCAAGGTCTCAGCTCACACAGATATCTTGTTTACAAAGCTATTCACACTCCCATTTGGCTGCCTTGCAAGCACTAAGGAAACTAAAGGAACTTGCAGGCTACATATGTCTCATCACTTTGCCAAGTTACTCAAGAGAGGGAAATGGGAAAGTCAAATCAAAGGGCCATTTGGTAATGTGGAATCGAGGTAAGTCTTATTCCATATGGATGCACTGAATTTTCCACTTTTTTTGATTTTCAATTTACTTTTGCGCTTCACATTAAACGACTACACGATCACTTCATCCACCCCCCGCCTCCATGTTTTTTCTTTAATAGGATGGGAAAATCTCTCAAAATGCGCTTACCTCCTATTCCTACACCAGCGTTCCATTAACAAACGGTGCCGAAGAAACTTCAATGGCAGATTAATATGACATGGCTGATGTCACGTTTTACTCCAGAAACCAAACGCTAAAGTTCTAAAATGCCACAGGGATTGGTCTCAAGGAAGTATATTGACGTGCTAAATCTCGACTGCGGGAGAAGCTTTGTATGTTGGGAGGTGCTAGGTTTAAGTTTAAGCTGAGTTGTTAAAAGACGTTGGAAATCTTTGTCGCATCTGTAAGTACATGTGCAATTCTTGGGACTGAAAAAAAAAATCAATCTATAAACTATTCATTTTCAAGGGTAATGGTAAGATACATCCATCCATCCATTTTCTGAACCGCTTATAATCAATGGGGGTCGCGAGAGTGCTGGAGCCAATCCCAGCTCTCATCGAGCAGGAGGCAGGGTAAAGACTGAAGTGGTTGCAAGCCAATCGCAGGGCACATGGAGATAGTCAACAGTTGCACTCACAACCCCCCCCCCCACCCCCCACCCCTTCCCCAGGGGAATTCAGTCTGTCCAATTAATGTTGCATGTTTTTGGGATGTGGGAGGAAACCGGAGTGCCTGGAGAAAACCCACACAGGCACAGGGAGAACATGAAAACTCTACACAGGAGGGGCTGGGATTTGAACCCAAGACCTCAGAACTTTGAGGAAGATGCTCACGTCCACTGTAGCGCCTGTACAATATATTTATTATTTAAATAACATCCATCAGTGGGCAATAGAGTCTTCAATGTTGCTCATCTACAAACAGCTTCAACCAAGGTGCAACAAGAGGCAATAAAACTGCACCTCCTGTATGTGAAGTGGCAATGTGAAGGGAGCAATGGTGCGTTTTGACTGAAGGACATTTATCTAAAAATCCTTCCATGGTTTTTGTACAGTGATAGCTGTTGTGAAAGCACTACATGAATAAAGTTGAGTTGACTTCAGAGGGTCTCTGATTTACTCCAAATAAACGTCATCTGTCCTAGGAGGCTTTTCTTGAGATTTTTGCAGTCCTATCGGACAACACAAGCTACGGTCTGCAGAGAGCTTCCATAGCATAAGTGGGACCACATTGCTCAAAGGCATCATTCAAGAAAAAAAATGATGAAAAGCCGAGAAGAAAACTGGTCAAGGAGGCTGCCAAAAGGCTGACAGCAACACTTTAGGAGCTGCTCACATTTCTGTCAAGTATTGGATATTTACTAGTACATGTGACAACAATCTCTCGTTTTCTTCATATGTCTGTGCAAAGGAAGTATTGTGTTACAAAGAAAAAAAAACATCAGAAATCTCCCAAACATGTGGGGAAATGAGTTATGATCTGACGAAACCAAGATTGAACTTTTAGGCCCATAATTCCAATGTTTGGCACAAACACAACACTGCTCTTCACCAAAAGAACAGCATAGCTCCACTATGCTTTTTAAGTTGTTTTTCTTCAGCTGAAAATTGGGTCTTAATCAAGGTGGAGAGATTTTAGGGGGGGGGGGGGGGGGGCGCAATCATCAACCATCATGAAAACTTCTCATTAGTACTAAGTTACACCCAGCTGTTGATGTTTTTTCTTGATTCCCAAGGAATAATGTTTGCAAGCAGAGGGTGGGTGCCAAAAACTAGCTGGGGAACCACGGGTATGTTAACGGTGGCGTGTGTGTTCTGACCTCCATTTAACATGTGTTTGAATTCAATTGCCACTCAGTGACGGTGTCGATATGTGCCCAGCGATTGACGGTAGTCCTTCGCCAGAAGTTGACTGGGATGGGGTCCAGCACTCCTGTGACTTTTGTGATGATAAGCTGCTGGAAAATGGATGGATGGATCATTTAGGCTTTACATGATCAGGATTTTTGGGGCCGATCATTGAGTTAAAAAAAACAAAATGATCCGATCACAAGATGGACAAATGTGTCTATAAATTATTTGCTCATTTACTATGTATACTTGTGTAATGTATACTGAGTATATTCAAAAGTATACTCTGGCATTTTAGACAAAACATCTCAGGGGCAATCAAGGATTGGCCTCTGAGATAAGTTTGTTTTCAGTCAGATCAAACCAACATTACAACATAAGAGAAATAATGGGTGCTAACTTATTTGAATTAAATTACTTAGTTTTAATTAAATTACTGAGCACACACCAAAGCTTGATTCGACAGAATACTGCCATGTTTACGTAAAACTGTTAGCTTTAGCGTGCTAGGCTACGTAACATTTTGTTGTCTGCTTGTGAGCTGTATTGTGATAAAGGTACATGAACATACCTCAAGCAATTAATGAATCAGCATCAATGATGACCACTTATTTTATCCCCCCTCACACAATCTATTGTTGTTGTTGCCACCATGGTAACAAGTGTATTCAATCATATTTGAGTTGACAAGGTAAAGCCCAATGATCGTAAAAGACAAGATGCAATGGGAAAGGAATACAACATTTTATTGCAGTAGTCTGACATAGTGCAATTGGGAAACAGCTAATTTGTCTTGTAGTCTGATCCAGGCATTACGTTTTGTTTTTCTCAGATGTGTTGTCTATCCCACACCGTCACCACGTTTTTTTTTTTAAATAGTTATTGGCGGTCAGATATTTACAGTTCTATGTCAAAAGACGCACAACAAAGCTAAAGACAGAGCTCAATGCTCTGCGTCGCCATCGTGTGCAGTACGTTTTAATCCCAAAGCTAGTTTGTTTTTTGCCATTTTGCCTGTCTTTTGGCATAGTTCTGTAACTATTTGATGGCCAATAAATTTTTTTTTTCAATCTTGTCAGTGAAAAATCACATCGTTTTTTGGGACTATTTTGCAGTGTCTCAAACATGCAACACTTGAGTTATTTGCAGTCTAAATAGACACTTTGCTCCATCTTGTGATCGGGGATCGTTGTCATTTCTTTAAACTTGCTGATCGGTGATCAGCCCCAAAAGTCCTGATTGTGTAAAGCATACTGAATACAATTGAAAGATTACCAAGAGAATAATTGCAGAGTCACACCTTTAAATAACCCCCCCCCCAAAAAAAAACAATCAAATACGGTACCGCATATAACCCCATCCGTTGTGTGTGTTTGTAAAACAGTTTTTTTAAAAACCAAAATGATTTAATACTTTTCAAATACTTCAGACTTTTATTCAGAGGGCATTAGATTTTTCATACACATTTTTCAAGTTATCACATGGAATGTCCGTGTCTGATTCTCCAAGCAACACTGGGCCTCATTCATCACAATAAAAAGGGAGCAGTTCAGGCCACCATGTCTATATATATATATATATATATATATATATATATATATATATACACACACACACACGCGCGCGCGCACACCCACCCACACACACACACACACACACACACACACACACAGATGCATTTGTAAGAAATGGAAAGCATATTTCCGAAACAGAGAGATCCGTTTGTGGACTGTATGAGACAACCAAACAATTAAAGGCCTTATACTTAACCAAGGGTGGATTACAGCTGTCTGAAACTGTTTGGAAGTGTGCTTATCAAACTAAGTGCAAGATCGTTTAACTGATTTATTATTAAAAAAATAATAATAATAATTAAAGGCGGTTGTGTGGTTCCTATATGGTTACAAACTGTGCTCAGATAATCAGTGAGCCTCCATATACTGCCACCCTATGGACAAAGAGAAGAGCACACCTGCGGCTTCATGTCAGTGCTAAATAAAAAGAAAAAAAAAATCCATATATCCATCCAGCTACCTATCGTCACAAGAGTCGCGGGAGTGCTGGATCTATCCCAGCTACCTTCGGGCCGGAAGTGGGCTACACCCTGAACTGGTCGCCAGCCAATCCAAGGCCACATAGAAACATACAACCAGTCACACTCATTAAAGATTAAGGATAACCTAATTTTAAAATGTATAGGGTGTGTCCAGTATGCCCATGATGCAAAACAACATGACCATTTGTACAATAGGATCTAAATAGTACTGGGCTACACCACAGCAAATGACAAAAGCAATCATAAAATAGTTAAATTAATATCAGTACAGTGCTTTGATTGGGTATCTTTATTGTGCAAGTGGTAAAAATGTTTTTTTTTTTTTTTTTTTTTTTGTCTTGTTCAGCTGTTAGGTTAAGCAGAATGGAAGATGTGTATCCTTTTTTTGCTGGAAGAGTTTTACTGTGTCACAGTGGAGTTAATCGTCAAAATGCTGTGGCTGGTCAGTTGTATAACAGTATACTTGAATGACTAACCAGCTAAATTGTAGCTGTACTTATTTCAAAATCAATTATTACATGCCAGTCACACCCAGCTGCTTCTTGCACGAGTGGTTCTTCTACAGAGTTTATAGATAGTGTTTAGTGGAATATCCACACTGATTACATAGGTTAGAGGAAAAGTATCATTCAAGGCCATTTCATTAGCTTGTGATTTTTTTTCTTCTTGACACCATCTGCCATGACAAACACCAGACAGAAGTCATCTGGAAGTACAGTGTGTAGTGAGTGTGTCAGTAAAGGAGACAAAATGTTATTCAGAGACACAGCACAAAGACAGCTCCTTGAGGTTGTGTTACTGGATTAAACTATTTTCACAGGCGCAATCAGTAAAATCTTTCTGAACAGACAGTTTGGATATCAGTGCTGAGGTCAAGAGGAGCCACTTAGCTGTGCTTCGGCCTTCCAACCCCTGCAGTGTTCCAAATCAACATCTCTGTGGGAGAATACAAAAAAAGCTTGCTCATGGCTCCGCGAGTAAAGACAAATCCATTCCCTCGGGGCGTGTGTGTGGTTTTTTTTCAAAGATACAAAATGGAATTGAATGTGAAAAGTGGGACAGTGCAAAGCTTGTTTATTAATCAGAGGACAGTGAAATGACCCCCACCCCAATGTGGGGCTGTATGTCAGGGATAAGTGAGTTTTAGCTTGTGAATACTATCTAAAAAGCCTCCTTTTGTTTTGAGAACAGGTTTTAAATCCATCCCTCTTAATTTCAAATGAACCACATGTACCGCCATAATTTCATGACAGGGTAATAGAAGCAGATACAGTATTACACATTTCTTAACCCCACATCTACTGTATAGCTTAGCCGGAAATATACAGGTCTTAATAGCACAGATCTAGCGCTGCCTTTCAGATGTATTGTTCCTGATGTATTAATTCTCCCTTCACTTGCATTGAGCTCTCCTGAGTCGTTATATTGCAAGCAAATGTCAACTCAATATCAACTACTGACTTATCTAGTTCATTTGTTGTGAAAAAACATGGGAAAGGATCATACCAGTTGAATTAAAACTCTTGTGAAATCAAATGTCCAAAAACCTTTGAGCCCCTGGAAATGGAGGTACTCGACATCAAATAGCTGAACAGTAATTCCTAAATAGTAAATGTCTTATTTTATGCAAGGACCTAAAAATATTATACTGAAAGTCTACACTTTTATCACAACGTGATTGCACATACATATATTTGTAATCCTGAGCGGTAGTGCAAAAACTACTCTGTAATTGTCCATATCTTTTTGGACCTAATTGTTGTAGCTTAGCGGTAAGAGCACTGGTTTGGTAAACCAGGGGTTGTGGGTTCATATCCCACTGGGGCCTCCACTCCCTGAGAAGGGTTGCGTCAGGAAGGGCATCCGGCGTAAAAATTGTGCCAAACATATATGTGCGTTCATCTGAGATGACACGCTGTGGCGACCCCGAAAGGGACAAGCCGAAAGATACTTACTTTTTGTTGTAGCAAAATAAAACCATGACTTACTGCCATTCCTTTATCTCGAAATATGCTTTCAAATTTGGACATTATGTTTAGCATCATTTGTGTTAAACCTGCTTTCATGGCTTACAGTTTGGACTAAATAAATGGAGCACACGCTCGCATGCACACGCATACACACTATAGATACCCTGCAGGTGTGTTTTCAGCATTATGTTGTTCTGAAGTGGTGAAGCGGAAACTGCAAATTGCTTCTGCGGATGAACATATTTTGCATAATGCATGAAGAATCTAACATTTACTGTTGTTGTTTCCGTGTGTGCGCGCGCGCGCGTGTGTGTGTGTGTGTGTCTGTGCAAGACTGTGCGATACATTGGAGAGATAAAGTAACGTTTTTGAGCAGCACAGTAACCTAACATGCTGCATGCTAACAGTCAATGTAATAGGACCAGCGGGGAATAGACAGAAGAGGCTTGGCGCAGTGTGAGCTCCTTAAATCAGCACATGGCATACAGAGGACGGATCGAGGAGAAAGATGGATGTGATGGAAGCAGGGAACAAGAGTCCTACGCCGTGCTGCACTGGTGCGCACGACAGTGACAGGAAGGAACAGGTACGTCGA
Source organism: Syngnathoides biaculeatus (assembly GCF_019802595.1). Taxonomy (NCBI): domain Eukaryota; kingdom Metazoa; phylum Chordata; class Actinopteri; order Syngnathiformes; family Syngnathidae; genus Syngnathoides; species Syngnathoides biaculeatus. Next base: position 33,703,409 of record NC_084641.1, read on the forward strand.
GGCCACAGCAATTACCAAACTCATTACGTAATCTGCTACTCGAATACAGAGTTTTCTATCGTTTATTGAAGTAAAACATCTATTTTGGATGAGCAAAAATTGTACGGCTCACAATGAAACAAAAAAATGTCACAAAAGTATGAATACTGGAATAGTTAATGGCAATCACTCAGTATACTCACTAATTTGCTTAGTGTGAAATCTGGGCCTATTAAAATCAACACAAAGCTGATGAACTCAGAGGAAACCAAGACTTATTTTTGTTGTTGGAATGGTAACAGATGCATATACAGGTTTATTGTACCTTCTGCCATGTCATGGTAGAGCATTCCATTGTTCTGCCGGTCACTACATGTCACTGCCGAAGATAGATAAAAGTATACCACATTTCATCTATATCGGGCGAAAACCTTTTATGTCCAAAGTCGGTCTATTTCATCTTGTTTAAAATTAGATTCTATTGTAACTCTGCAACACTGTCCGAGACGTTTCTTATAGCTCCACGTCTTGTTAACACCATGGGAAACTTGCAAGGTTATGTCACCTCAACATTGAGTTTGAAGTTTACTGCATTTTCCCAACGACAACCTGCTACTTTTTTTCCATCACTGTGAACCCTACGGCATATTTCATGACACGGCTAGAACATATATTTTTTTGTGAAGTTTAAAACACAGCCGTTCCCTATAATGCAACTCCAATGTGTAGAAGAAGACAATATTACCTCAAGCGTGTGTACAAGAAGAAGAATTTACCTCAAGTGCACGTATAAGAAGAAGCTTCCTCAATTGTGAGTATAAGACAATGAAGCTACCTTGAGCGTGCGTAGAAGAACACGGCCCTCGTTGTTTTTAGTGTGCTGATGGCTAAACGCAGCACAACACACACAAACGCAAAATATATATCCATCCATTTTCCAAGCCGCTTATCCTCACAAGTTTTAATTCATTGAAAATCTTTCACAAAAACTGGCTGCACACAGGAGTCATCTTTTTCTGAGGTCTGCCAGTGGATCTTGGGAGTGTGGAGGAGTGTGAAAGAATCAACCATCACCAATGGATTAAAAGGCCGGACTCCTACATGAGGAGAACAGCACAACTTCAGCGGTAAGTTGAGATGAAAATGAAATTGAGAGCGGTAGAGACTGAAACGGTGTGTGACGGAGACTTTCTGAGGCTCTTCAACTCCGACACTGAAAATGACGACTTTAGTGATTTGAATGAACAGGAGGGGAATGAATAAAAACAATGACTTTTCTGTTATGTTTGAGCCGTTTTACAGTCACTGTTCGGAAGCAAGGTATACAAATAAACATTTACAAGGTTTTTCCTGTGTGTTTGTGTATATCTATTAAGTTCACAATGTACCGGTACGTTTGGTATATATCCGTGGCATATGGTCTGCCGCAGCTCGTGTATGGGTGAGGGGCGCTACACAGAGTAGGCATGGCTTTTAACAAGTGCGCGCTGCTATCTGGAAATTGTGGTATATGTATATTTTTTTTTTACTTAAACGACAATAACAAATGAGGTTAAATACATTTGAGTAAGCCTGTTAAAAATCATTAACTGTTGCTTCCTTGCAGAAGGAAGCCTTTCACTCCCAAAGGTAGGTTTGCGTACAGATTCATTTCTAGTCAGTTCATCATATTTTTTCACAGCTCTTAGACATTTGAAAATCAGTTTGGAAAGATAGAAAGATGATGTAAGTAAAGTCATTTGTTTTAAAAGTATTTAAAAGCTTTTTGTTGGGCTCACATGAACTTCTAAAAGTAAAAAAGGGTATAAAATAGACTTTGTAAATGGAAGAATTGCATCTAAACGTTTATGGATCATTTTGACCCACAGGGTAACAAAAAGGTTATACTACAGTAATCAAAAAAGGGGATAAAAATATTTTAAATGTAAATACATAGATACTTTTGTGAATCTATTTGACCCAGAGAATGACAAAGATGGTTTGACTATTGGGGGTTGGGGAGGGGGCAAAAATGCTTTTGGAAATAAAATTTTATAAAATACATCATATATCAAAATACAGCTGTGTTTTCTCAACAGATCATTTTGACCCACGGCAAACAGGAGGGTTAAAATAATACGATAAAACATCCTTTTTACATTCAAAACAAACTGGATATTGATAGATCAACGGGAGGAAAAAATTTTGTCATTTTTCAGCCAATAAAAATTGATTCAACATGATTTTGGGGAAATATTATGTTGGTGTGATACAGCATATGAGAGCAATATAAGGTACTATACCAACATGAAACAATGTGTTGTTTGGCAACTTTAATTGCAGACTTAAGCCTGGAATTAAAACTGGAAAGTGGAACGGCAAGCAAAAAGACACCAACTGTGAGTGACAGGGGCCGGCACAATGTGTGTAATCCTGTGAAATGTGACTTAATGCGTTTAGACACAAAGCTTGACTACGTAAGTTTTCAGTGGCAGTGAAGGAGAAGATTGGTGATATGGATGACAGGAGGCAACACAGCTGGGAGCGCCAAGGACAGGTAGAGAAAAGTATCAAAAGGTCCACGAGGCAAGAATAGAAATATTTCTTTGAGGAGGGGCAGTGTTATTCAGCGCTCTAGTGTCATGAGGCATTGTTGAGTAACCTTGACTGCATTCACCTCCAAGCTCATTGGCTCTCAACAAGTATTGACAAAATGACAGTCTGCCAGAGACACAGACACATAGAGGACAGGAGGGGAGCAGGAGGGGGGAAAATACACGAACGATGCGTAAAATGGCACAAACGAGGTGACAACAGCTTGTCGCATATGCACGGGTGAGGAGGGCGGCCATATTTGGCTTCAGGCAGCACACCGCGTGGTGAACATGGACACCCGTGTAAGAAGTAGCAATCATGGTTAACAATCTCAAATGTGAGGAGCATTTATACAGAAGCGGTGCTCCTTTCCCACGACTCAATAAATGCATATCTCTGTATACACACCAAATGAAAACACACATACTCCAGCACCCCTGAACCTTCCCCCATTATCCCATGAGCCCTCTCTTCTCCGGCTTGCTCGACAAGAGCTTGGAAATAAAAACATCACAGCGCTGCCTCACAGCACCTGTTCAATAACGGTGACATTTCACATTCGGCATCCGCAAGCTGAGACATTCTCTGCATTTAAACGAAAGACGCACTTCAATCTGCTAAATTTCAATGTAAGCAGTTTCACGCTGTGCAGACAGAATATGTCAGTGTTTGTGTAGAAGACTGTGCGGTAATGGTCTTGATGAACTCCTCCATCAGAATAATAATCGACAAACATAGATTGAAAAATATTTTTTCTCAAATAATAACATCTATTCACTATGAATCAATGGATTTCCTCCAATGGAAGATGAGCAATAATAATATTGAAATAATAGGCCTAATTGCACCTACACTCATGAAAATTAGCAGGATCGGGGCTGGCACTTTCTCTGTTTTCCAATGAAAGAAGGGTAGGTGGCTGAGCTCATCTTATCCAATTATTTACTGACTGCAAAGCTTGAAGAAAACAAGGCAGAAATCCCAGGGTATTTGCAAGTGCAAAATGGTACTGTTTGATATTATTCATGCTCCACTTCTGATGCAACACATCTCCTGAAATATGCCTGCAATGAAATGGTCTTCTCGCTTTTAAATGTGCAAGTTTGCTTGGGAATAAAAATGACTGCGCTTCTCCCTGCAGGCTCTGTATCGTGCTGTAGCACACGCCAAGTGTGGATTGTACCGTTACACACGATTGCAAAGGAGTAAGAACAATTACAAGTACACACAACCATGAGATGCATTCTAATTATCGGCACTATCTGGGATGGGTATGGCACTCAATCAGGGCAAGCAATTTGTGAGTCAGAATTGCAAACAATCATGTGGAAACTAAGGACGGGCATAAAATAAACCCAAAAATGTAATTAAATTATTTTTTTTTTAATTACGTATTTCATGAGATGGGAGACTCTGAACAGTTTTAAATTCGATTTCAATGTTAGTGACAGAGGAGAAACGATACATCAACAAGCAACTACTAGACATTTTTTTTGCTAAATGAATAACTGTAGCCTATAGTTGAATCGCAAATACATGCATACCACAAATTACAATCCAAAGTACTTTATTTTCAAAAAAGTCAAACATTACTCTTAAATGGCCTCAATACACACATATATATATACACACACACACACATATATATATATATATATATATATATATATATATATACACACACACACACACATACATACATATATATTTATTTTTTTATGCATCAGGTATGTGTGTGTAAATGTACAACTTCGACGAACAACCCACCCTAAACTTATCTCGTTCCAACATAGAAAGCTTGTCTCTCAATAGAGATGCATAGCTTCAATATACTTCCTTGATACCAATTTCTATTAAGACAGACCTTTGGCACCATCTTGTGGCATTTTATGGCTTTTCAGGGATTAGCTGGGAGTAGGTTGCATAGAAAAAAACATGAAAATGTAAATTGTGAGCTACAACTATGCAGGGATTAGTGTAGTGCATTTTATCGTTAATTTTGGGTAATCTTTTTGAGAAAGTTCTTTTTAGCAACTTCTGTAGTACAAAGCTGCTGGTGTGTATTGCAACAACACAAATGATACATTCAGTTTTAAATGTGAGTAGTAATTAATAAAATTTAATGAAAACAATAAGAGCAGAACTAATAAAAATAAGATTTTGTGAGAAAAAACATATTGTCAGGGCAAATGGCTTGCCGGGCCTAGATTCATGTCTAACTGTCAATTAGACAGATCATCATCGAATGTGTCAAAAACAATGGTCCAAATTGGATCCTCTTTTCAGACTTGTTTTTACAGCACAGATAAATTATGGAAGCTCTTAGCATGCACGTAATTTCACTTGGCCTCTCACAACTGGCCGTGTATTTGTTTACAACATTACATGCTGATGGAAGCTAGTTTGTTACTGAGCTACTTACTCACCCATCCACATTCTGTGTGTGCTCTGTGATGGAATTAGCTATTTAGTGAATTATGAAGTGTTCACTCTGCGGGCAGAGTCATGACGTGTCAGAATTTGAATGAAGTGATTACCAGGCCCCATTTTATTTGTTATTTCATAAATAATGTTCAGATGTAACAATATTGTTAAAAGCCTGCTTAGCACTGCCAATTAATATTATGTTGGTAGCCAAGAGCTCCCCCCCCCCCCATATGCTATTTTAAGATGCATCACAACACTAATACTTATATTCCTGCTTCAAAAATGACTACCTAAAGCAGTGGGTGGGAACTAAAATGTGCTACCCGGGGACAATGTTCGATGGTCACCAGGTGCTCCCTCCCTAACTTGGTCGGTTTAGCAGCGACATCTGTTTGATGCCATTAAAAACACCAGAGCCCTGGCATAACCACAGATTAAATGGTAATAAATCTGAGGATTAGAACCCTGTACGAATAGCCCATATTGATTTTGCAATCCTTTAGCAACACTGCCAAGCCTTCTGGTGTGACAAACGTCACGGCCATCAAACACTGCAGGAAGAAGATGACGACTTTATTGACCCCATAGTGGGGAAATTCACCAGTTATTGTGGCAAATAATAATATACAATGTTACGAAAAGCACAAACAGAATCAAACAGATGAGAAGGAAAAATATTCACAAACACCATCAAGCTGAAAAAAAGAACTCAACCTATGTAACGTCCATACATCAATTCTCAAGACCATTTATCCTGTTTATAGAGTCACAGGGTGCTGGAACCAACATAGGGCAAAAGGCAGACTACATCCCGAAGTGGTCGCCAATCACTCGCAGGGCACAACCTATGTAAATGTCTAATATGCAGGTTTGATTTATTTATTTTTTTAATTGTATAACATCAATGAGATTAAAGATGATGCCAACAAGGATTCTTTGGGTTTCTAAGATTTCAAGAGATCTAAAACCATTTTGTGACTAGCATGGCTCTTGCCTCTTGAATCTGCTTCTATCTGGGTTTGAGGCAAGGCAAACAACATGGTTACAACAACAAACGACTCATCCCTGAAGTTGTAGAAGAGCCACTAAAATAAACATCAACAGACGTAGAAATGTGGACCCCCATATTCTACAAAGCAAGCAAGAATATAAATTCTGGGCTCTGTGAGTTCCTGACGATTATATGTGAGGTATTTGGGGGTGACTGGCATGAGGAAAACGATAACTGCCCTTTCCATCTTTAGCTGTCTGATAGTCTCACTCATTTAAATTGAAAGTGTGCACACAAACAGAAAGATACAGACGCACTGATTCACTCAGCGGCTGGGAGACTTTTTTGACACAACCCACCGAGTCAGTCTCCCCTTGACTCTTTAGGAAGAACGCTAGCTCAGATCACAAGAGAAGCAGCCATTACTTCAGCCGGCATCTCATACTAAATGTGTTTGTGGCTGCCTTCATTTTGACTATTATAAGATCCATTATATTTTGATAATTTTATTCCAGAGTGCAAACCGTCAAATCATAAAACACTATTAACAGATTGGCAAAGATTTAAATAACATTTCAACATTGTCTTGAATGAATGGGAGATAAACCATGCACTTCACATATTTTTTAACAGTCAGACAAGTATAAAAGGAAATCAACCACGAACGTAATGTACATTAAAGACCCAAGCATCTCTTGACAGAGCCAAAACCAGTCAATCACATTTGAAGTATGTACGGATGTGGTCAGTCAAGCCCGCAGATACAAAGTTACGGTTGTGGTCCACCAGTCATGCCCGCAAATTTAAAGTTGCGGATGTGTGTTCTGTACCCCTTTAAGAGCAGAGTGGGGGCGGTCTCAGGTAAACTAGGAAGTAGAAGTAAGCTGAGCAGCAATTTGGCAATGTGCTTCCTTGTAAAAAAAAAAAAAAAAAAAAAAAAAAAAAAAAGTCAGGCTGTGGTTCCATCTGCTGGATCAGTGGCGCAGCTCAGAGGGAACATTGGTTAAGACTACACAAAATAAGCGACATCTTTCAATATCTGTGTATATCTACTCGTACCAATTTTGCGCGAGTGATTTTTCGTGCTCGACTGTGCAGATTTGCGAGTGCAATGGGACAATCACAGTGACTGCAAAACCTTCATTTAGTCATCGATATGACTGCAAGTGATCTTCTCTGACTCTCATTGCAATGGGACAGTCTGGAAACACTAAATAAAAGTAGAAGGAATCCTCGGTTTACAAAGGAGCTCCTTTTCTATGACACCTGATTTTCTACTACACATTGTAGTCCTCGTAGTAAAATAATTATGATAAATATTTGAAAAGAAAAACACTTCTAGACTATATATATATATATATATATATATATATATACACACACACACACACACACCACACACACACACACACACACACACACAGTGGTACCTCGGTTTTCGAACATCTCTGTTTTTGTACAAATTGGTTTTCGAACAAAAATTTTGCGATTTTTTTGCTTTGGTTTTCGAACGAAAATCAGTCTTCGACCAGCTGACCCACGACAATTTGTTACTGTGCTTTCGAACGTACACTTGAAAAAAAAACGGAAACGACGTAACGCCCATGACTGCGCGTGACGCAACCAGTTGACCCACACACTCCTCTGCACGCGGATGTGTCCCGGTAGTGACTTTTTTCCTTCAAATTTAGCAAATTAACCCCCTATCATAGCTCCAAAGAAAGCAAGTTGAACTGCTGGTGCTGAAAAAAGGAAAGTGGTGAGTAGAACTGTCGACTTCAAGAAAGATTTGATAGCCGAATACGAATCTGGTGTGCGTGTTTCTGAGCTATCGAAGAAGTATGGCATGGCAAAATCGACCATCAGCACCATTCTGAAATACAAGGACGCCATCAAAGCAAGTGATGTTGCTAAAGGAGCAACCATGTTGACTAAGCAGAGGCCACAGATCATGGAGGAAGTCAAAAAGTGGCTTCTTTTTTCTGCACTAAATGGAACGACATCCATAATTTTGTAGAACTCCATCACTCTAACAAAGTAGAATGTTGCAGAGCAGTGCAAAATTTCAACAACGTTATGAGCCAGTTCAGGAAGGTGCTCAAAAGACGGCAGAAACAATCTACATTAGATTCTTTCTTTTTCAAAAAGGGGCGAGTCACCCCCACCGAAGACATTTGACAGTTGTTTTGCATTGCTTTTTCTTTTGTTCCATTAACCCTACCTCCAGTTTCAAGTTAATTTTTTTGTAGATTAGGTACTTCCTGTGCAAATAAAAAACAATTTGTCCATTTTTCCCCCTCATTATTGCTTGTTTAAAGTTATTCTGGACTTTTGTTAATAAAAAAAAAAGGTTTACAAGGCTAGAGGACGAGTCGCTACAGATACGGACGGCAATGCACTCCCAGTCTAGCATACTTTACTACTAAAGCATACATTTTAAGCAAAAAAAAAAAAAATCTATATTACTCAGATGATTTAATTATATACAGTATTTAAACTATACATGTATTTCTATTATGCAGTTTATTATCAGGAAAAGCTTTAAAAAAAAAAATAATCAAATGAAAGGCCATTGCAAAAAACAAAACAATCATGCTTACTGCTGTGATTGGCATACACACCGGAAGTGGTGTAAACTACCGGGAGATCATCGTACATTGCTTGTAGCTAACACTAAAAACTGTACGTCAAAAACTGCTTGGAATGTTCACTAACTTTATGAGAGCTTCAAATGGACTTTTTTTTAATGCATAATACCTAGATCAGATTACAACACAACTTTGGCCTTGCACACTCGCACAATGTCAGACTACTGGAATAAAATCTTGTATTCTGATCCCGTCTTTACAATCACTGGGAGATGAGCCGCGGAGGTCATCTTTCGTGATTGGCTATTTTTGTCACATGCTGTGATGATGTACCCCTCCCAGCTCCACATAGTACCTACACCGCCGCTTTCTCGATCGATTTTGCAGCATAATTAAACGTATCATCTGATCGTTTGTTCAAGCGGACATGCTTGCATGGTTGCCATTGTTGTTGTATTGTTCATTGTTATGGAATCTCCACCTTTCTCAAGGACCCTGTTTTGGGGAATATCACCCTCTACTGGTGATCGAAATAAACCTTGTGAACATTGTAAATGTCGAATAATCAAACATGGGACAACAGGTTAGCCGACTCACTGTGTATGCTGTAGGGTGAACTCGTACTTGCTAAAATGGTGTTTAAACTATCATGATATTGAAGGGTTTGGAGATCAAAATTTGTTATACATTTAAGTTTTGAATTGTAATTTATAGGCAAACAAAGGAATTTGGGGAGGTGTCAATTACTAGCATTTTTTTGGGGCTATTTGGAGGAGGGCTTGGCCCCCAACATTGTCAGAGCATTGTTTACCAAACCAAAGTGTCTCAAAAGTCCAGTCGAACTCACCCACTAACTCATTATGTCACATAAATATATTGAATGCCTATACCGACAATGTGGCTAAATCAATGGCTTTAAATGTGGGTGTCAATTCTGGCGACTGTACTGAACGATTTTAAATACAGTCCGTGTTTGTAGGACAAATTGTGAATGCATTACATCCACAACTGCAGTCTGAGACAGGAAGAGTGCATCGGTGCCTTCTATCTTGTGTTCGGAACAATACCAATATTAAATATAGAACATATACAGTTTGTGCCTTCTGTATTCTATATTGATGTTTGTTAATTACATTACAAATGCACACTTTCCAAACACCTTGTAGCAATCTCAAATGTCAAACAAACCCAAAACACAGAGGTCTAAATTACAGTAGTATCTCTTTTAACGTTCCTGACAATCACATTATTGTCCTCACGGTAAGCAGACATGCCGTCATTGTGTCATTCTTGTATTTGTATAACCATATTAACGTGCAGCGAATGTTTCCACTTGCACACTGTGCCGCGGTAGTGTGCTCATGTTAAATATGCATGCTTGAAGAACTGAAGACAAAACATTGCGGCGGAGACGGGTGGAGGAATATCCATATCGTAATAACATCACAACACATTAGCTTGAGCTGCATGCAGTAAGATTTGATTTTGAATAATGCGCTCTGATTTATGCGATCATGGAAAATCATGTTTGACATTTTTGTGTGTTGGGAGGAATCTGTAAAGAGAGTTTAACAAGGTTATTAAAATAAGTGAGCATACAAAGCCTCGGGCAATGAAACAATAAGATGTACAATCAATAAACGCATCATCAGTGGCATATTTTTATAGGAAATGGGCACTTTCATTTAAATACATTGAATGCGGACATATTTTTCATGATAACTGTACAGAGCACCTCCAAAGAGTTCTCTCTAAATATTAACAACTTGTGTTCCTTGACTACAGAGTACACTTAGAATGCCAGGCATTCATTCATCTTGTTCAATCAACATGTAACAACCAAAACAGTTTAACAGCACACACATTGGCAACATAGTTTTGCAGATGTCTACATTAATGTTGTCTTCTATGGATGTTAATTAACCTCCTGTAATTTTTAACTTAACACCACAAACAAAAATAAAAATTAATAGGAGCACGGTGGGTGGGGAGAGGCTGTCGCAATGGATTGCATTATATTTAATAGATATTACATTGTGTCCACCTCCTCAGGCTTCAATCATTAGCCCCCATCTATTTCTCAACTGTGACTGTCATTTGAGAGCAGCCTGATTGTGTTAGAAGGCAGCTGATTGCGATGATGAGCACAGCACTGCTGATGAGAAGAAAATGGGCCATCTTAAGAGTGGGAGGATGGAGAGTGGGGTGGGAGGCTATGCTGTCAATAACAGCCAACAGTGACGGAAATCTGTTCAAAAACATTGCATTATTTCCAAATGAATAATTTGCAAACTCAACTATAGTCCAACAGTAGCCCTTGAGCAATCTTAGAACAGCATGAATCCAATTTTAATGAGTCTATATTGTCTCCACTGGGCTCTTCATGGTGTTTGGACTATCACCATCTTTACTTGCATATACCAGGATGCATGTTATAAATAGTCAGGAATCCAATTATTCAAAGTCCTCCTCCTTCAGGTTAAAACCATTTTTATTGGCATGCGTATGCAGACACAGTATTTGACCTGTGCAGTTAACACATTGGGTAGTGAACACAGGTAGCCTTCGCCTCTTACAAATGAATATCCCTTATAAACTGGGTGGTACAGTAGCTCAGCTGGAAAGCGTTGGCCTCACAGTTCTGAGGACCTGGGTTCAATCCCTTCCCTCCCTCTGTGGAGTTTGCACGTTCTCCCCGTGCGTGTGAGCTGGAGCCTATCCTAGCAGAATTTGGCCAAAAGAGTGGATTCCCAACATTTATTGAGCCAAGACACACATCTTACATTTGAAGAATCCCATAGCCACCAAACAAAAATGTCACAAAAAGTGGACACACAAGTCAATTATGCAAATGAAAATGCGAGAGCATTTGTTCTGTCCATCTTTATATACCACTGCCATATATAAATGAACAAAGATACATTATTTGTGGTCAATAAATAATATTTTGACCAATTAAGTGAAATTTGATATTTTCCAGCAGCACACCAGAAGAGCTCTCACGACACACTAATGTGCCATGGCACACTGGTTGGGAATCACTGCTCTAAGGGAAGAAGCTAGGATGTTCCAATTGGGATGTGCAGAGAAGACATCAAAAAGCGCTGCTAGAGCATTATACTTCAGACTATTGAGGAGCAGTGGCCCTCAGTGGCTGTCCAAATCCTCGAGGCAACATGATGCCACTTATCTCTGTATACAAAGGCACATTTGGCTAAGTCGTACCTATTGGACTGGAATTGCGTGACACCGAGCCAGCTTGAGTGCCCGAGCAATGAACCTTGTTATGTGTCCCGACACCAGGGCTGTGCACCCGGCCAAATAAAAACATGACTCTCACTTACTGGCCGCCTGCGACCATGGGCTCATACATCAGCATTAGAATAGGGTCTCAGCAGCCTCAAGGTCAGCTCAATTTCCTTCCACTGTTATGAAGTATCACAATCACAGCAAGAGAGGGCAGCCACACACATGTAAGGAAATGATTTAAAGGAGGAGGGGAGCCAAAGGAGGAGAGGTGATTTGTAATACAAAAAGAGGAACTGTGCCGAATCACTTAGTAAGATCCATGCCTCCACTTGTACAAAAAGGATGTGCTGGTGCGGGCATTAGCCAAAAATATTTTAAGCTTCCTTCAGCATTCTATGCTTTGAATGTTATAAATGAGCCTAGAGAACATGTCTATGTGCTGCTAATTCCAAGTGTTGCCAGTTAAACTACAAAGGAATCAAACCTCCGACATAATTATTTAAGTGAATGTGAACATAACGCTTAAAATTCACTGTAATCACATTGGAAGCGACCTAATGTTTTTCCCCCATCTGATGAGACCTAGGTCCATTTACTGCATGCCCAAGCAATTTGATAAATTACACAGAAGTATAAAAGCAGATCGTGTGTGTGTGTGTGTGTGTGTGTGTGTGTGTACCCCCCCGTCATCCTTGGCTGCCTCAGTGGCGGAGGTTTGACATCTTCAGCTAAGTGCCAGGGGAAATAACAGCAAATTCACTTAATGGCACCACCTCATCTATTGCTCAAACACAGAGAGCAGAAGGGGGTGGGGGGTTCCTTGAGATGCTACAAAATGGCCGTGTATGCTCGGCGGGCTGCTGCCAGAGAGAGTACGTGTGTGAGTAAACACTGTGAGCATTGAGATCCATCACTGGCTTTGATGAGAGTACCAGCTGTAATTTCAAGTCAACTCTGACCCTATGTGGGGGATAAAAGGCTGTGCCATTACTGGCTTTCTTTGTTTTCTTTTTTTAAATGTGATGACAGCACAATCAGGTAAGACGTATGATGTGTGTCGTCACATTTGGACTTTGTACACCATGACATGAATACTTGGCTTCCTGAATGCATGTTTGCACAGTTGCATATGCTTTTTTCTGGGTGCCTGTGGGAGCATTGCCAAGTCAAAAGTATAACGTAATAATGGCCTCACTCGATCTCAATTTGAGGTACTGCAGAACAATTTGGAGGACAGCACAGAAATTGGGAGTGTTCAGTATTCTGCCTTGCAGATAAATGGATAAAATATCAAGGTAATAGCCGGTTTGATATGGGTGCAGCCCCATTCCTCCAAGGACGTGTCGAGGGAAATCCGGAGTAATGTGCGATAGGATATTATCGTGATATCTTAGCAAAGATCATTATTCCGATGACTGTAAAAGTGAACTAGGGAAGATTTGCACAGACCAATTGTGCATGAAAAAGATAAAGACATGAATTAATTCTGAATCATAAAATATAGCAGGGTAACTGGGCAGGGGTAGAAAGCTTGTCTGATATAGCCCATTAATTATTGTAAAATACAAAACTGTTTTGTAATTTTGTTTTTGTGGCCCAAAACACCCAGCGTAAATTGTAAATAAATATAGAAAAAGCGTGAAAATATTTCAATGTTTCACTAGTGTGCTTAGTCATTGCGACATTGTTGACATGCAGCACTCATCACTGCTGTACTGAGCTGCAACCTGTTTGTGTGCTTCCTAGTTCCAACTCCGTTGCCTACCTTGAAATAAATACATAAAGAAAATAGCACGTTCCAGACACACGTGTTTTTGTTATCCCTCGGAGTGAACACTGCCACCATGGTGATCTATCGCTCTCTCTGTGCTGTGAGTCCATGTATAATAGACAAGAGATATATCCATCATGACATTGCCGCCGCATCAATGACCCACATTCAACATGAATGCCAGATAGGCACGTCTTTTGGAATAGGACCTGTGACCCAGAAATACGTCAGTCCCATTCACTACCTGCATTCTGCCACAGTGCCAGTAAACAAAAGCGGACAATTCTGGATCTAACATACTTTGACAATGGCAGTTAAAGTGACAAAAGGAAACTATCTTTAGACCTCTGGTTCCATTCCAAGGGTTCCATCCAGCCATCCATACATTTTCTGACCACTTATCCTCACAAAGGTCACGGGGGTGCCGGAGTCTATCCCAGCTATCCATGGGCAGGAGGTGGGATACACAAAGGTTAGTGCTGAAAACAAATCCAAAGACTCACAATAATTTACAACTGAATTGTTGAGATAGAACAAAGACTTTTTCACCACCTCAGTTGTCTGGATTCTTTGGGTGTTGAACTAACATGGGGGCAAACTACAAGTTTTTTTAACAATACAGTAATAACGTGGGCCATTTCTACAGCCATTTCATCAAGCTATGCCTACAACCTGAAAAATGAATCTTCCCTTTATTGTTTTGGCTTATTTAAAACAGAAGGTGCTTAAAAGTGGGACAGTAAAGTCAGATACTCCGGGGCTTTTAACAATGAAAACTTTAAATGCATTCCAAATGTAATTGAACCATTATAAAGAATCATCACTTCCGTATGACAACACACATGGAATGTGAGGAACACAAAACATATTTCTCAAATAAAAGAAGAAAAAAAACATAGTCCACGATTAATGTTCACTGTGTTGAATTCATTGATGGGTTGCTCACAAAGTAAAAGCAGCAGTGCTCACACAAAATAAAAACTCTCAAACGTTTACTCCTGTTCACACATTGAACTTCTGAAGTCGTGAGTACCTTTATTGTTCAGTTGGTTCGTAATGCCAAGAATGTATCTTACAAGAAGTCCATTATGTAGAGTTGCTAGAAAACCAAGTCAAGTTTTTTTTTCATTCCAGAATCCATATTTTTTCCCAATGGGATTCTTTATAACAAAATAATTCCATATACGTGCCCTCCATTGCGAATAAGATTTGTCAAAAAGATTGAAAAATGTATTTTTAAATCAAATTCATTTAAGGGTAAATAAAAAAAAAACTAATAAAAGTCTGGAAATGTCTGATGTGCAAAAAGTTGACCTTAGGTGAGTTTCCGAAAATTCACTGCACTCTACACTAGGACAGCTATCACAGAACCAAAATGGTTCCAAAAAAGAAGAAATAAAAGATATTCCTCCTGACCTAATTAGCATTTTAAATAGAAGTACAGCAAAGCAGAATAATAAATCACACTTGGGAATTTGCAAGCATTGTTTCTGAGGCAGTCCGACAGCTTTCTAAAACAGGCAATTCCTGAAGCTGCAAAACCAACAGAATAAAGCAGACTGCAACTGCAGGACATAAAGAGCAGAATACAACAAAACAATGTTCATAAATATAGAGCTTGTGCATGTGACGTGACCATTTTCACGGCGCCATATTGCCGGTCAAACAGAGCTGCTCGACATTGTGGGAGACATTGAACCGGATGAGAATATAGTAAAACCTCGGTTCTCGAACGTCCCTGTTTTCTGAATGAAAACTTCGAGATTTTTTTGCTTGTTTTCGAACGAAAATCGGTACTGAAACACCCCCGACATAACCCGGAACTAACATATTGCACAGGGCCAGACCAGCTGATCCACGACGCGCTTTGTTGTGAATTCTCACGCCGCCGAAAAAACCCGAAAATAACATTGCGCGCGGCGAGACCACCTGACCCGCAACGCGCTTTGTTGTGAATTCCCACGCCCCGAAACAACCCGGAAATAACAATGCACGCAGCGCAAGCAGCTGATCCACCCACAACGCGTTTTGTTGTCTAGTCCAACGCCCCCCTGAAATGACATAAAGCGCACGGCGCAACCAGTGCACTTTTATTTTGTATAATGCTGCGTCTGTACACAGATGTGTCCCGGCAGTGACTGTTGTTTTTCTTTTTATTGAGGACTACCATATTGACCCACAATCATGGCTCCAAAGAAGGCAAGTTGCTCGTTTAAAGATATTCTGCACTTTTATTAATAAAAAAAAGTTTACAAGGCCGGGGGCCAAGTTGCTACAGATATGGCAATGCACTCCCAGCCTAGCGTACTCTTAATACCAAAGCATACATTTGCAGCAAAAAATAAATATATTTGTTAAATTATTTTATTACATTACGTATTTAAACTATACATGTATTTCTACTATGCAGTTTATCATCACAAAAAAAATTTGCTTTAAAAAGCCCAATTTTTTAGGATTGGAACGCATTATTTCTTTTTCCATTCATTGTAATGGGAAACATCGATTTGGTTTTTGAACAAATCCCTTCTCGAACCGTTTTCTGGACTGGATTGTGGTCGAGAACCGAGGCATCACTTTATTTACAATACCCGAGACCTGTTGTGCTGTTGGTTGTCACAACAGATGAAACAGATATTCAAAAAGATCACTCTATGGAATACCAGCTCAAAAAAACAGAAAATATCAATGGATTTCGGCAATTAAACATCATGGATGGTGCCCAACTAAAATATACACATGGCTGTGTAGTGATCACTTTGTTTCAGGAAGGAATTATTCCTCTCAATCTCAAATTACCAAGTAACAGCCCAATTTCTTATCGCCGAAAACATTGTCGTCTGCATTAAATATGGGTCCTCTATGCCAAGTGTCTCTCATTTTTCCACGCGCCTTAGTCTATTATCACCTATTACCTAACCCTCAATGTTTAACGGTATCGGACAAAACTCTGAACAATGCTTTGTTTGACCGGCAATATGGCCAGTCACGTGATTTGGTGACGTATGTGCACGAGCTCTATACGCTGATTGGAATTACATGCCGTGGAGTTATGAATACCATTTGGAAGAAGAAAGCAACTTCCCCACTTAACAGCTGGCAAAATTGTTTGAATCAGAATGAGGTGAATCTTAAAAATGCTTTAAATTGCAATTTTATTTACTGTAACAGAACAGCCCTAACCCTGAATTTGTGTTGTCAAATGTGACTATGGTGACAATTTGTCAAACAAGTCTTCAGCCATGTTTAACTGGTCTAAAAATGGGAAGCAAAACACTCCAAGGTGGAATGAATAAGAGCGGCAGCTACTGCACAATAAATGCACCGGCCTTGTATGAGTGAGGTCTTTTGAATAAAAATCAGCGGTGTGCTTTGGGAGACCCGCTGATAATGGCTGGGTAATAACTATCAGACAGTGGAGCAGTGCTGGAGGATAAGGAGGGAGTATTGGGGGCAATGACTCCTGTCTGCTGTCCAATTACAAAAAGCTCTCTTTCCTCTCCAATTCCACTGCTTGCTCGTCAGACCACTCTCCCATCTCTTCTCTGTCTCTGCACCTGACATTGCAAGTGTCCTGTCACCAACCTCTTCTCATCCCACTGAACTACTGGCAGCCCCCTAGGGATAGTGACATATAAGGCGAGGTCATCATGCTCAGTCTTGCCATGGGACGATAGCTTGTACGGAACATGAATGTTCACTTTCACTCTATTTCGTCCAGAGTTAATCCTGCACATAAACTTGGACGTGCCAATGGAGATACTATATGGTTTTGTGTGTGTGTTAGTTGTCTTGAATACTCCACACACTGAAACAGCAATAAGGTGATTTTTTTTTTCCTCCCTTAGTCATCTGTGAGATGGGTCACATTTTTAAAAACAGTTAAGCTGTTAAAACTGTGTACGTGTGTACCCGGCTTTAGAGTCCTAAAACAAAGACACATTCACGCACACAACTTGACTATATTCTGGTCAGGTGTCAGCCAATTACAGGCCTGCTCTGGATGCCCTTGACTACACTCTCTAACCTCCCTCTCCAGTGCATATCAAAACCCTCAGCACAGATTTGCTTTGTTCCTTGTGCTCTCACTTTTGCTCCTACTTCTTTTCCTGTCTTTGTGCTCTGAAATATTTAGCAGAGCCATCTGAATACACCTCCACGCATGGAGTTAGGGATGACTACTTCTCCGTGTAGAAAGTGGTGACAGAGAGAGTGCACCAGCGAGAGTGAAGGTTGGTGTAATATCTCATCAACATTATTAAATCATCCCTCATCTCCCCCGAGTCGCCCCCGAGTGGTCTTGGCTTGTGTAATTTCTCTGTCAAGCTTGGGTGGCCTCCCCTCCAAAGGGTTAGACTTGAGCTGCTCACCAAGCTGGTGCAGTGCTAACCAAGTGTCGGGGGAGTTTCTCTTCAATTAAGCAAAGGTAAAGCAATGCTTCTGACTGTGGTGGCACTCTGAATG
This sequence comes from Syngnathoides biaculeatus, assembly GCF_019802595.1. NCBI lineage: Eukaryota > Metazoa > Chordata > Actinopteri > Syngnathiformes > Syngnathidae > Syngnathoides > Syngnathoides biaculeatus. The sequence goes on from NC_084641.1 coordinate 33,721,452, forward strand.
CTTTAGTCTTCTTGTCACCACAGGCTACGACATGGAAGTGCACCAACATGACAGATTTCTTGAAACGACACCCACTTGAAACAGGATTATATAAATGAAGGCTTTAATGCCAAAAAGGTCACAAGATTCTGAATTATGTCAAATATTTCAAGGTAAAAATGTGCCTCTAAAATTGCACAACGTGTGCAGGATGCCACCTTATCGTGAATATTCAGTTCAGTGAACGTCAAAGGATTAGCTTATAGGTTTTGCTTTTCTGTGGCTTTTTGAGAAGAAAAATGAAAAAGATAAAAATATACATCAGAACAATGCATACAAAGAGTTTTTGAATTCTTGATAATTGACAGCTAAGAATACTGATCTTAATTACTGTACAATAATAGAGAACCCTTACCGGGTTGAAGTTCATTATATTCAGATACACCCATTTGTTTAGTTTTCTTGAATCTATCAGCAAAAACTCACCTATTTACTTTTTTCTGTAAATGCTGTAATGCCCTAAAATGGGCTGTTTTATTAGGAAAATAGGGATTATTACTATTATTCCAAAAATAATTGGATTTATTATAATTATTGAACTTATTAGCATTGTCTATTTTTATCTCTTACTGTATTTAACAATTAAAGGAAGTATGTTGATTTAATAAATCTCCACCCACAGACTAAACTCTGGAGGAGCTCAGTTGGCCTGGGTTGTTAGTGAAGTTATGCTGATTTTTTGCGGCACTTCAGAGGCATTATTTTTTTTTTTTTTTAAACCATCTACTGTGTATACCGTATTTTACGGATGACAGATTGCACTGGATAATAAGATGGGCCCACTCTGTGTAGCGCCACACCATACGCTCACCGCGGTGGACCATACGCTGTGGATATATACATGCACTGTACGTACCGGTAGGTTGTGAAATTAGATATTTATACAGAAAGACTTTGTTAATGTTTATTTACGTACCTGCCAAACAGATAATGTAACACGGCAGTAAAACATCTCGAACATGACAGAAAATGTATTGCTTTTATTACATTTATTTTTTATTTATACTTACAGAATCTGTTATTAGGGGCCTCATACTGTCCAAGACAGGCAATAGTTTTCCGATGAAAAAAAAATCCTGCTGGATACCTACTGTAACTAGTGCCATCTTCTTCTACGCTGAAGGTAGCTTCGTTGTCATCTTTTTCATCATCGTCTTCTTCGACGCTTTTGAGGTAGCGTCTTCTTCTACACGCAGGAGGCATCTTTGTATTCCCAAATTTAGTGCATTATAAAGAACGGTCATGTTTTAACTATTATGTTCGAACTAATTTTTGTCGTACGTAAAAACAATGCCCCTCTTAATCATTTAGAGATCTTGTTTAAGAATTGTCCAAATGCTGCTTTGTTTGTTGTTGTTTGTTGTCCAAATTTTATCGGCTCATTTGTAAATATTCTCAAACATCTGTAATCCTCCATGAAAGCAGACATATTTGTATCACCCAAATAAGACATTTGCAAACGTGCTTTTAGTTTTGAAAACTATAAATCAATTTTAGTAATTAATCATAACCAGTGTTTGCGTATTTTCTGAACTTTCCACCTGAAATAATTTCCTGTTTTTGAATGAAGGGATGTAAATTTTAAAAAATGTGTTTTATCCGATACAAAAAAATTACATCAATTATTGAAATAATCTTTAGTTACGGCCCTCATTTTTGTCACAACTCAGAGTAGGGCTACGTTTACAGTTGTAGGTTTTATTATGGCAACAGTTTGACCCTGAAAAGGATTGTGTTCGACCTTTCAATTTCCGCTGTTGAAAATTCTAGAAACTGCAATTACTGTACCATCAGTGGAATCAATACAAACGTTACTCCAGTTAGGTTGACTTTTTGTCTGCAGCATTGAGTGAGTGACCCTGAAGATGGGTGACTCCTTGCACAGTTCTTTCGAGCTGAAGAAAATGATGAGGAAACGAAAATGGCATGTTGGTGAGCCTAGTAAGAGTACAATTGTTTTGTTTGTCTTTCAAATCTATGAGATTTCAATTTGAAAGCATTTAAAACGTGAATTGAAAAAAAACTGACCAAATGTCTATTTTCCATTTCTCAGCTCCCGCCTTTCCCCCTAAAAAAAGACAATACTACAATCACCCTGGTCTTCTACAGTCAGGGCTGACAAAAAAAGTGAAAAATGTCAAGAGCACCAAAAATGCTTTCCTTCGACGGTTTTTATGTGAGTAATACAGTGTTCAGAACAAGCGTGTAGAAGAAAGCTGATTGACGGCTTCACTCTTCACCGTGTGTCTGCCACCTCTTTCCCGGATGAAACACGTCAATGTAAAGACGAGAATGCAGCAGCCTATCCTCCATTTTCTCCTCCTCCCTTAGCAGAGGCAGTGTGAGTGACGCAGTAAATACAGATACAGTGTGCGGCAGCGTACTGCGGAACGCTTCCTTTGATCTACCATGAAAGGGTCGGCTGGTGTCGAAAATCAAAACGTAGGGGCACAAGGAAAAAGCTTGCATTCCCTTTAATAAATTGCCAAGGAGAGTCGAAAACAGGGCAGTCAGATTTGCTCTGTATTGGCCTGGGTAGGTAGGAGCTCAGAGGGGGAGGCAGAATCAAATTGGGGTGGCCGCCCCCTCAGGCACAGGGTGGTAATATGCCATGCACGTATGCACAACCGTCCAATGCATGCAGGTAAGAAAAAAAAAAAAAAAAAAAAAAAAAAACGGGCTGAGCACTACTTGAGAAGTGCTGGATCGTGTCGAAGGCGGCACCGGCCACTGGAGCTGCCAAGGTTCATTAATTATGGCTGCGTTAATGTAGTCAGACAACAAAAGGGGGCTGTGAGCTGACCAAAAGAGCTGCTCTTTTTCAGAAATTCAAGAATGAAAAGATCATTCCTAGGTATCATGGCATATATGTGAAGCTTTTCTCCTATATAACATAATAAATATAAAATATAAATATAAAAATGGGCTTTGAGTGGCAATTATTGGCACAGTTACCTCTTATTTCTACCATTCATAGAGTGAGTTGTATGTGTGTGTGCATATGTGCGTGTGTGAGATCGAGAGAAGAGGATAAGGGAGGCTGCTGATTTAGAAATTTGACGGCTTTTTGTTCTGAGCCCACAGCTGTCATGAGAAAATGAGAGCGTGAGAGTGAGAGCGACGCCATCAGTGGCAGCTCACATAAGCATAAAAATCCTGTTAAACACACACGCGCGCCCCTTGACACTGCAGCATAACTCGAAAAACGGGGTTGGGCTTGAGGTGCCCCATGAGAACAGTGCTTAGGTGCACATTAAAATGGAGGACGCAGATGGAGATAAATCAGAAAATACCTATTCTGTGTTCACAATTCCACTGCACCACAGAGGCTGCTAACACCATTACCGTTACCTTGCTTATAATCCCATTATGAGCTGTGTGTGTCCTCGTCAATCAGCCATTTTCATTTGTGCCTTCTTTATCACCATTACCACTGCAGTAATTGAGGTGGCGCTATGGAGAGCCAGTGCAGTTTCCTCCCTGTGGGAGGTCAAGAGGAACGCAATTGCTTGACAACGATTCCGCTCCAACCGATTAGGCCACAGGCTGCCATTGAATACATTGAAGCGCTTAGGCTAAAATCATCAAAGAGCAGTGGCCTCACATAACAAAGAAGAGCAGCTGGAAAGTAGTAGGTTGCTATAAACATTACAGTATGACATATATTTACTGTTCAGATTAAGACAACGTAACAGCAATATTCCATCCAAATAAATTTATAGAAATGAAGAAATTCCGAGACTGCCACTATGTCTTTAATGTTTGCCAACTGTAAAATAACCGAGTGAAAGGCTACAATTGAGGCGCTAGGCTCATTTATATTTATTTATACTACAAGAGCCAAATCCCTAAAATTGTCATCATAGGTATATCACATCTTTGACAACAACGAAAAATATATATCAGAAAACCAGTGTCTGATTTTTACAGAGCCGCTAAAGGGACATGGGAAAAAGAACAAAAAACTCTCTCATTGTAATGAAAAACAAGTCAACTACATGTGTGCCTGTATAAAAGACCCTTATTCATATCAGTTTGCATTTCTGTGACGACAACACAGGAGTTAGTTCGGTTCTTTTTTTCTTCTGGGACTTTATTATAAGGACATTGCTGCTTTACTTGAAAGTCATCTGCTGACATGTTCTGGAAGCAAGTTGTAAATGAACTTTTACAGCTACCCAAACGGAAGAAGCTACTGCTAGCAGGTAAATAAGCTCCCACTCACAGACATTTCTCAAAGCATCGTCACACTTACGAGAAACATTTCCATTACAACGAAAAACTCTCTTGCTACAATGAAAAATGTGCCTCCCATGTCCCTGGAGGGACGCCGTGGATTCTTAAATATATTAGGAAATTGAAAAAATAAAATGCATTTTCTGGACTTTTTTTCTCATTTTGTCTCATAGGTGAGGTATATCTATTATGAAAATTACAGGCCTCTCTCATCATTTGTGGGAGAACTTGCACAATTGGTGGATGACTATATACTTTTTGACGCACTGTACATATATAGAAGATTTTTAAAAAATATTTACATGTACATTATAAGTAGCATGATATAACAAGACTGTTTATAACAACACCTGGCAGTGACAACAAAGACAACAAATTAACACTAATACATATTAATGAGGGCTAACCTCCACTTTACTCCGCTGAGCAGTCAGCTGGACCATATGTGCATCATATTCAATGGTTGATTCTTTCGCTGTAGTTTAGATTTACTGGAGTTGTTGTTAATGTTTTAATATATGTTGTCTAGGGTGCATTTCTGGTGCGATGAAGAAATATCAGATTTGTAACCACATTTGCAAGGGGTCTAACTCTGATCTGAGGTAGAGGGCATCAGATTAGATGCATTTTTTTTCTCTTTAGGCTGCAATGACGCATATGTTAACTGTGCCAAACATCGGCATTGTCACTTGAACAATCTTGTGTGGATCTAGTATAATCTCTTATATGATTACTCAATTTTTTTTAGGTATAAAGTACAACACTAGTGTGATTTAAACCACATAATTGAATCGCTTCTGTCTGAAAACAAAGGCAAATGATGGGGAAAACATTCGGATGAGTTGACAATTGATTGCTGAGGAACCACGTCTTGAAGCAGTCTGAGGCAAAATGAAGTGCACTACTGAGAACAACAGTGGCACTGCTGATTTATCATCAATTAGTTTCGAGCCAGAAGAAAAACGTTACATCAACTAATAGCTAAGGGACTTGTTTTTCTAAATGTGACTGGCATTGTAAGAGGGGTTTAGAACAAAGAGAAATACATTCACCCCATTCCCTCATTCATCTGAGAATGATGGAAAGTGTTTAATGTCCAGGCTGAGTGCAGAGTCACACATATTTATGGGGTGCATTAGTTAACCATCATGAAACAAATCCATATATAAAGATTGGACGCAGGATGTTGGACATAAATGAGGGAAAATGTAAGTCTCTGGCAGGCTGATTGAGGAGAAATCCTGATTATGAAATTGACGCATTGTTGGCATGTTACAGAAATCCATAAACTCAAAAGCAAGAGGTGCAGATGGCTCATGACAAAATTGCCCTTAGAAGAGACAGACGCATTAATGAGTAACACAAAATGGCTCCTCTTGGCCCCGCGCAGCGATGGCAGCTCTTTTCCTCATCAGCGATTGTGGTGTTTACACAGAACTGAAGTGCACTCCTGACTAAAAATGGAGGGACTGAGCGGATGACGAAACACAGGAGAGGTTATGGAGAGACGGGGAGGTTGATGTTGTGAGAGGGAGATGATGACGGGCGTGGAGGAAGGCAGGGAGACAATCACTTATTTGCAGAGGCCTTCATAGTCATGATCCTCAATAAAGAGGTGAAGCTGATTAGGTTTATATCAAACAGCCGCTTGCAACGGGGTGCCTGTCGCTGAAAGCACAAATCGCAGTCGAGTCAGGTTTCGCCTCCTTTCCATTTGAAAAGCGCCAGCTCGCGACTCGCTTGTCTCTCCTGCTCTCTTTATTCAACACCACACAGCCTCATAAAGCACCAGCCTGTCAGAGTGACAGATGCAGACATGACTGCTGACCTAAATCACTCTTTTCCACCACATTAACTCTCATGCCCCATCCACCTTTCACACAAAACACTGAGCAGCGAAAACAACACAGCCAAACACTACAATAGCATCCTTACAGCACACTGCATAGTGAGAATACAAAATGTGCACCCAGTCCTTCCAAAATTAAAATGATTCTTTACCTAGGAACTGGCAAGGCAGTCTGATCAGAAATGTCAATATAATGTAAATCCCAAACAAATTGTACAGGAAAAAAAAAATCTCACAGCACCCCAAAGTGTATGTTTCTGCTCTGCTGAGTGGCTATTAAAGAAATAAAGCTAACAAAAACAAAGGTCTCAGTATTGCTTTATGATCAGTATTTTTAAATGTTGCAAAGAGGAACACTTCTGGCACATTTTCTCACAATCAAACTAAGTATTTTTTTCTGAGGATAATGTTCAATCAATCCCACTGCTGTAAGATGAATTTAATACTATATGAATTGTTTTAGGATATTTTTTCTTGTTTAAACAATTAATATATAATATAAACCTTGGGGTATCTGAAAAACGAAGTGTGGCGAGTCTCTGTTGCCAAAATGCATGAGTGCATTCAAGGAATGCAGCCAACAGCCTCTCAAACATTGACAGGCTCTCCTTTATCTCTCCAGTTTTCTCTCTTTGTATCATTAAAAAGAGCAACAGCAGCCAGGGCAATCCGCTTCTCCTTTCAAAATCGCACTATGTTTGAAGTTGAATATAAAAATAATGCAAGCACCTCAAAACATTGCTTCCCACTATGAACAGCATGGGGTTGAGTTTTTCCATTGCAGTGAGATGGAATGAGTGACAGGGTGAGTCGCCAACTGAATTTTTTTCCACGATTGACCAGGTCGGTTACATTCGTTCAATTGCTCACGTTTTCCCACCATTCTATATTCTTTTCTTTTTGCACCAGGGCTACGTCCCTACCCCCCCACACAGTGGGGATGACTGTATTGCAATTACCGTAATTTCTTGAGTATAATGCATCCCGAAGAATAATGCGCACCCCCAAAGTTGACCTATAAATAAATAAATAAATCAGGAAAGCCCTTCAACTAATGTAGAATGCGCGGCACCAATTTGCCGCTACTCATGTACTCAGGACATTAGGAATGATCTGTATTTATATTTTGTTAGGTTTGCATTTGTATTGTTTTTCAAAAAACTGTCCATACAAAAATCATAAACAATAATCACTGTGCATGTGCTGATGTAGTGGTAATATAATCTCTGGACAGGCCAGAGAACACGCTTGTCCTGGTCCCTGTAATTGTCAGAACAGAATCCCTCAACCAACTAAAATAAATGCTCAATGAAGGCACAACATTTTATTAATACTGTTGATAACACATATTACAATCTTAAAAATATAAATTATTTAACACTGTAACTTAAACATTTTTTGCATTAAATATTTGTGCATAGTGCAATTTATCCACTACATTAGACATCCTTGGCCAAGCCTTCAAAAGAAGCATCTGACTCATTTCCAATCCGAAAAAGATCCATATTAGCTACCTTTGGTGCATCGCTGTGGAACTCATAATTGATGACACGGTACAGTTCCGGTGCCTCTTGCATTGCACCATGAACATCCCATCTTGCTCCCAATGAATGACGTCCTCTGTGCCATCCATGGGATTTGTGATGACATTTTTTTTTATCCCAAGATTTTGGGTTGCACAGCGCAGACTCTCGCCCTCCATTCGGCTCCAATCTGTAGCAGCTTTCAGTAACGCGTCAGGTAGCTATCAAAACAACATGAGCTCAAACTATGTAGAAACCAGCGTAATTGGCACATTAAAAATTTCAATTTCAATTCATTTCAATTGTGTGCGCTCTCCCATTTCTTTAATGTGCCCATGACGCATGTACTACGTAGTTCGACCTCACTTTGTTTTGATGCCCACCTGAAGTCATTGACCTATTGTAGTCTCGGACTGCCGCTCTACTTCCATTAAATTAAGTTAAAACAAACTCATGGCCAGTTGTTTCTGATCTTTGGTGCAGTAGCAACAAGCATACTACACTAACGATCGTAAAATGCAAACTCCCCAAGGAGCTCAGAGAGCTCGGGCTGGGGGCGCACATTGCCGTAATAAATAACATAAGACATCGACTATCATATCGAAATGTGTGTGTGTGTATATATATATCTATATATATATATATCTCTATATATATAGATATATATAGAGAGATATATATATAGATATATATATACACGCACTCATTTTTTACCACTATGTACCTGTATACAACTATACAATGTAATTGTATTTTTTATTTTTCATCCATACCTAAATATAATGTGCTTTATTAACTTTTTGAAAATATTTTTGGAAAACTGTCAGCATTATTTTTGAGAAATTACGGTATATTGATTGTGAAACAAGGAAATGAATGCAATATGACAGATGTTCGTGTACTAAATACATTCCAAAGGAATTACATACTCTGTTTTGTCAAACATAGGAGAAAGTATGATTTAAAAAAAAAAAACAGTATTGAAAAACCCTGTACCAACACATACTACGAAACGGGACTAACTATTATGCAAACATGCTGCCTACCTGCGTGAATTACAGTGGGAAACTGAACCACAGAATGTCACAGCAATCCAGATATTACAAACATGCTTCCTAAAGGCTGTGGGCAGCACAGTGATGACAACGTAGCAAGCTAATGGGCCCGCTTTGTAAGTTTCTGGCGATGCATTGACATCATTGTCACATCATGGCTTTCCAGTCTATCACCCTAGCTTTGAACTTCTTCCAGACAAAGCATTAACTGTTTTAGCAGAAAGAAGTCATAGTTAATTTATCTCAATTTGGACATGCATATTGTCTTTTAATTGAGTTTAAATCTGACCTGATAAAGACTGGATCCCTACTCTCATCAAAGTCAGAAGATATACTAAACAGAGGACTCCAGGAAAGTATACAGCCGAGGAAGAATGAGCTCAGATCAGATCAGATTGATTATATGTACATATATTTGTCAGTAGTGAGATAATAACTTCTTTAGACATTCAGTCTACTTTGAATCATGTGAAGCTTTCACTCACAAGCACTGCATTTTGCCTTTTTATTTTTTTGAGGGACATTGTCAAGTATATGTGTTTTAAATTTTGTAGCCGTTGGAAAAAACTCAAGGAGGGGGCAAGTTTGTTTTTGAAAGGTCTCTTGGAAATAAACAAAATTAACCTAAAATGGCCACTTCAAACCACACTAAACTTCACCAAACACAACACCAAACTAAATTTCATTGTGTGAGTGCCTTTATAGGATAAATTAACTTTCACATTCCAAAGGCCCGCCACACACAGTGGTGCAGCTGACTGAATGCGACTTTTCTGTCACGCAGTTTTTGAGCAATTAGTTTTTCATGAGTGGCCAACCATCAACTATTAGCTTTGTTGCAATTGAAATTTGAATCGCAGCTAAAAGATGTCGGAATGTGACAGATGCATCAGGGCCATACCCAATCCTGTGTGTGTGCTTCAGACAGACAGACAGAGACCAGGTCAGTCACATTTAGCCCTGTCACTCGATGTGAGGTGTAACTGAGGGGGATAATCTTACAACAAAAAATCCAGGGAGTGCTGCCAAGAAATTTGGCCACTTGCCCTCCAGGTTTGTATATGAGAAAAACCTAAAAATGCATTTGGCATGAGAGTAAAATCTACAAAGGAAATGTACAACTTCAAGAGAGCCTTTATACTGATTGCTTGTGCGCTAAAAATCATGTTAACGGTGCACCACTAAGCATGGACACAAGAAAATAATTTACAATATAAAATTGCATTAGTGTGACTACTCACGGCGGCACGGTGGATCAGCTGGAAAACATTGGCCTCAGTTCTGAGGTCCCGGGTTCAATCCCAGACCCGCCTGTGTATAGTTTGCATGTTCTCCCCCTGCCTGCTTGGGTTTTCTCCGGGCCCTCCAGTTTTTTTCCACATCCCAGAAACATGCAACATTAATTGGATACTCTAAATTGCCCCGATGTGTGATTGTGAGTGTGGCTATTTGTCTTGATGTGCCCTGTGATTGGCTGGCGACCAGTTCAGGGTGTACCCTGCCTCTTGCCCGTTGACAGCTCGGATAGGCTCCAGCACTCCCGGAACCCTGGTGAGGATAAGCAGCTGAGAAAATGGATGGATGGATGGACAGATGAATACTGACTACCGAGAGATACATTGCACACTTAGTTACATTACAGTCCAATGATTTTCAAACTAGAGACCAAATAAAAAGAAAAAAATCATCCATGAAGAGGCAACATGTTGATGATCAATAATACATCAATTAAAAAACCAATTTCAATCAAATACAATTATTATTCATTAAAGATAGAGCGAGAGAGAGAAAGCATGCGGTCGTCATGAAGGTGTGCCGGGGTAGAAGAAGCCTGGGGAGCACGAGTGTAAATGATTCATGGTTTGATGTCTTTTCTGTGTAATGGGGCTCCTTTGGGGAGCTGCCGGGGTTCCTCGGCAGCAACAGAGTGCCCCCCTCGCTCTCACTTTTCCTCAGCAGCACTGCCCACGACTTTTGTGGTTTGCCTACCATGAAAGGCGGTCGAGCAAAAAACAAGCAGGATATGCGCATAGGAGCAAGCTACTCGATTCCAAATCATCTAAACAAATATCACTGGGCACACAAAGGAAACATGCAAAGAGAGGAACATGAAGAAATGCTTCAAGAGAGAGAATTCCAAAGATACAAGAGATGCTTCTAAGGTGAATTAGCGAGCATCCTCCTCCACCAAACTACAAACCACCCTCAAACCTCCCACCCACAGAGAGACAGAGCGGGGACAAAAATGAAGAATAAGGGTGCAACGTGTTGGGCTAATCATAACATAGGGAGTTTAGTGCCATCTTGCATAATTAAATGCTTTGCACTAACCACCTAATGCATACTAATTTGGAACAATCCACTTGAGGACTTGGCAGACCATGAAGCTCCAGCAAAGGAGGTGCTCATTCCTCTCCCAGTACGTGTGCATCAGTGTAAATGTGTCTGATTGTGTAATATGCGCACACACACACACATTTGCAGATACTAAGGCACTAAAGGGCAGGCTGTGGACTCAGGAAAAGGTCAAGCATTATTACAACAACACTAAATAAACAGGCCGCTCATTGCCCACAGCATCGTCATGGTGAATGCTGCGAGTGGACACCTATACACGGCAGAGCTACCTTCCTGTTTGAATGGCTGAGCTTCACATTCATCACTTGTCTTCATCCACATATCCGTCCAGCTCTAAAGACAGCGGACATGAGGACCGTCATATCCTGCTTCGATTTCTATCCTGTAGCCTTTATTGCCCTCTTCCTCCTTGCGTCGCACACACGGGCACGTGCATGCACGAGGGAGGGAGGCGGGAGTGCGCGTTAAAGCACATTAATATTAATTGCAGCACTAGCCGGGGAGATAACAGAGACAACGCCACAGTGTGGCAGTCCTTGTCTCTCACCCCCCTTTTTGTTGTTCACAGCACCACTCATCTGCTGGATAGCCACAGTGAGGCTGCAGAATGATGATTATTCGGGGATGACCCGCAATGTAGAGAGAATTTTTTTCTTTGTGTGTAGCTACTTTAAGTGGGTGTGTGTATATGTGTGTGTGGGGGGGGGGGTTGGCCACGCTGAGTCATAAAAAGTCAGAAAGATGAATTATTATGTTGCGGCTCCATCAACAGCAGTAGAAATGTGCTTCAAATAACAAGAGGGCTTAAACCAAGCTGCTTTTATCTCCCTTACTACTCCTGGCTCGGCTACCTTTTATGTTCTCTGCACTGAGAGCACTATTCATTCAGCGATGAGCTCTGCTAAATATGGATATAACCTGCTGTTGAGGGAAAAGAAAAGGACTGGGAGAATTTATTGGTACTGCAATATTTTTACTGGTACAATATCTTTCCCCCTATATCAGAAAGATAGTGCCATCACCTGATGACCTCGTAGGTGTGGTTGTACACATAATGACGAGTATTTACTACGGTGATGTGAATCTCTGCATGCTCAGAATGCTCGTTTCTTCCTAAATCATGTCATAAAACCCATCAAATCGTTTGACTCATCAAAATTGCACAGGAAAAGTTTGCAGTTAAAAATTTCACAGTCTTCATTTTATGTCACTTCTGGAGCACAATGTTTACACAGTGGTGCCTTCAGATATGAGTGACCGGACTTCCAATTTTTGCAAGATAAACTTCTTTCTGCCTTGACTTGCAAGCAAAAATCTTATATATGAGCACTGCTTGGTGGAAGTTAACTTACTCTCTTCAAAACAAGCAGCAGTTCAGCAGATGGGGAAACAACTTTTCAAAAAGGTAAAAGCTATTAAACACCATTCATAGTTGAGGCTTATTGCCCAACTAAACATGAAAACTGAATTATACCATGTATTTAATTTAAAAGTACACACCTTTGCCTTTTGCTACCTTAATGCTAAAATTCAATGGAAAATGCCATAGACAGGCCAATGAATAACATCGACACTCGCAGTTATTTCACCGCGGGTGTTGATGTCGGTGAAATAACACTTCAAGCGTAGGATATTTGAATATAAACAGTGGGCCAACATGTAGAAAGACAATACTCAGAGGCATATAAACAACTGAAATAAGTATTAAACATTTTTCTCACTACATATATTTTCAAAGGTGCTATTGACTTGAAAATTTCATCAGTCGTTGGGAACAATCCCAATAATCCATACATAGAAAGTAAGCTCAGAAATTGTGTGTAACAATGTGAAATGGCACCAGGAAAAATTATGGAATAAGCCAACTGGTATTTATTTAATACTTTCAACGAAAGCCCTTGTTTGCAATGACAGGTTCAAGATGTCTCCCAAATGGAGAAACTAGTCTGGTGCATTGTTCTAGTGTGATTTTGGCCCATTGCTCCACAAAGTCTTCAAATCTTACAGGTTTCATGGGCTTCTTTTATGGACTTTGAGTTTCAGTTCTTTCTGCAGATTTTCAGTTGGATTCAGGTCCGGTGATTGGCTGAACCATTCTACCAGCTGTATTTTTTTTCTTCAATTAAGCGTTTCCTTGGCAGTATGTGTTTGATCATTATCCTGCCAAAATTTCCACCCACATTTAATTTAACATCATGGCAGCAGATTTTTGTCAAGTATGTCTCAGTACATTTGCCCATTCATCTTTCTTCAGTAAAGTGAAGTTTATCAGTACCATTTGCTGAAAGGCAGCACCAGACTAGTTCCCATCTTCGGACTTCACTGTTGGTATGGTGTTTTTTGGGTGATCTTCAGCGCATTTCTCTAAAACGCATTTGCATTATGCAGGGATGAGAATGACCAATTTGGAAAAACACTGAAAATGTCTGTCAATGGGGGGTGGAGGGATGGGGGCGTGGGGGGAGAGATTGAGTTTCCTCCTGGATATTTTTTGCTCCTATCGGAACACAGAGTGCACAGCAATTTGCCAGGAATGTCCACTTTTTGTAAGTGTTCGGTTAGACATGTTGATACCGTTTTCTGTCCTATCTGCACGGTTACACTTTTTTCAAGCCATGCCCGTCTGAAACAGTTTTTGACTCCAGCATCCTTGTCAATTGCCCTTGCTCGATCTTCATCCTTTTTTTTCTAACACTTTCGCCATCGTAAAACTTTGAACACACCGTCGCTCAGTTCGCGCTAAGTCCCACGCGCCATTACTTGGCTAACTAACAAGTTACACTGCGATTTCTGAGAACCAAGAACACATGTACATGGCAATGGTGAAACTTGATTAACCACTAACACGATTGGATCGTTATACTGTATAACTCTGTTGTCCAATCGAGTAATCTGCCGCAAACAAGTTTTAATGTTTATGTCGCAAAATGCAAACATTTACACTACCAAGCAAGTTAGAACCGCATATGATAGTCGTGCTTGTGCTAGCACTAAGCTGAACTTGCAGCTCGGAGCCCACCACCGAGAGGCAGGCGCACGATACCCCCCCACGAAATTTTCTCAACTGATTTGCGCTTATCTCGAGAATGGTCATTCTGGTCTGAAAAAGTCGTAAATCTTCCGATCGGCGGAAAATTCTCATCCCTGATTATGGCATCCAAAAAGTTCAATTTTGCTCTTATCGGACCATATTATATTATCCCAGGATTTAACTGGGTTATCATAATATTGTTCAGCAAACCTTAAGCGAACTTTGACATGCATTCCCCCCCGCCCCGACAATGGTGTATAATAGTACCTGCTAATTCCAGGTCTTTTTGAAACTCTCCACAGGCATTCATTGGCTCTTGGACAACTTTTGTGATTATTCTTAGCACTCCTCTGTCAGAAATCTTGCAAGGAGCACCTAATGGAGCAATACATAAGGTGGTATGATTGGCTTTACACGGTCAGGATTTCTGGGGCCGAAACAATAACCAATCACTGATCTGATTACAAGATGGGGCAATTACTCTATTTAAATAACCTGTTCATTTAGTGTATATCAGTCAAAGTGATTTGACGGGCGCAATCGCGACCGCGCACCATTGCACTCACAAATCTGCAAAATCGAAAACGAAAAATCACATGTAAAATTTGTTAAGAGTAGAAATACATAGATATTGAAAGACGTCGTTTATTTTGTGTAGTCTTGACCAATGCAATTGCGCACTTGTCGCATATTCTCAGTGAACATGAAAACCGATCCAGCGCAGTGAACCACAGCCTATTTTTTTTTTAACACAGAAGTAAACAGTCTGCTGCTCAGCCTACTTCTACTTCCTTGTTTACCTGACACCGCCATCCTCTGGCTCTTCAAGGGGTACACTCATAATTACAAACACTGTCCACACACCAGTGCTTTAGTTAGCAACACAGTCTGGGCAACATAGAGCAAAGAGAGTTAGACATGTTGCTTATGTTTACACTCGATAATAATGGTTAAAGTAAGAAAAAAAAATAGAAGTGCTATTGGTTTAATGAATGTCGGGGTTTGTGAATAATAGAAGAAACTGGTGAAACTGGACAAGGCTCTCTCTTTTTGAATAAAAAAGGTCTGGTCTGAAGCCCAAGAACAAAGTACAGGTTGAGATGGTGTACAATGTGAAAATTCCACCTTGGCACAGCCTGATCGAGGATGAAAGCACAGACAATACACTCCACAAAAAGCTAATTCTGTGTTTTAAATGTAGGCGGCAACATAACATTAACCTTAAAACTGTTTGGGAGCATAATTCGTCTTTCAACATGCATTGCTAAAGATATTCTGCAAGCAAGAATTTAGTTTAACACCAAGAAATACAGACAGGGATATCATTGATATGGATCATCTACTGCTAGCTTTCATCAATGGATTGACAATAGATACCGCCGTAAATTACGCTAGATAACAATGCATCATGATGAAATAAAATGATTTGATTATATGAATATTTAGTTTTGAAATTGAATGTCTATTGACCTCTTTAAAAATGTCTGTCTCAGTCTCTGCATTGTCAATAAATTATGATTATGGTATTAGGGAACAACTACATACTCGGGTATAACAACTTATTTTAAGGTCTTGAGATTCCATCCCTAATCACACCCACAACTTTATATCTGCGGGCATGACTGGTGGACCACACCCGTAACTTTATATCTGTGGGCATGAGTGACCACACTCGTAAATTTTTCAAATGTGAGTGACTGATGTATATACTTGTGTACTTAATTGCTCAAAAATATATATTTATAATAATGTATCTTTGTTCTTCTATTTATGCTAGTCAAGCAGAGTGGCAAACAACAAATTAATGGTCTTCTGTTAGATGGCAGTAAATATAGTCATTAATATATATAATTTTTGTGATATTTTTGTTTGTTGGTGTACTGTGAGATTTTTCATTTGTAAAGTACAGTATGTGTCTTGGCTCCAAAAAGGTTTGAAGTCCCTGCTCTGGTCATATCATGTGTTCAACAGAGCAGGAGCTTGTTTGCATACAACCACGAGCGCTAGCACTAGCTTGCTAAGCTACACGATGTTTTGTTTTTGGTTTTCAAGCCGTATCATCTTAAAAGTACGTGAACGTACCTCAAGCAAGCCTTAAACAAACATTCCCTCCTATCCTGAGCACCGGTGATAGAATCGCTGTAAAGTCAACTTTCTATTTATGCATTATGGCCCTAGCTATGCTCATTGGAACATTCAGAAGTATTAGCCAAGCGTCTGTAACCAATGTTACAGTTGCGTTTTGGAAAAAATTTGTTTGCAATGGTCTTGAGACAGCTCTTTGCTCTTAACCATCATGAGATGTGTCTTGACTCACACGTTGGCAATGAGACCTTTTTTATAGGACATAATTTAGGAGTGAACCAGTTGATATTCTTTAGCACCGAGAAGAGGCTGGATTGTTCTTTGATTTTTGATAGACTTTAGATGTCTTGGCTTTCTGTCCCTTTCTGCACTTCCCTTTCATCGTGTGTTCAATACGGATTCCCTGTGTCCATGTGATTCACATTATTACACACAACTTAATTTCTGATCTTATTTTATATACTTTCTTTGTATGTTTGGAATAGTTGGGTTATTTCCAACATTTGCTGAAAATTTTATGTCAATAGCACCTTTGAAAATGTATTTACTCGAGAAAAACAGTGACGTTAAACGTTTATTTCAACCGCTGTATAGTCTTTACGCTCTGTGAAAAATGAATATTACTGGAGTTTACTGAGTCGTGAAAATCTCAGTTTGTCTTCATGCCTTGTAAATATGGCAAACACTGTAAAGAGTTACGTTTAGCAAGGAGATATGTCATAGGGAAAAAGGCAAATGGGTGAATTTGTACCGCAAAGAGGTAAGAGATTAATGAAGTGATAACTTGTTTTTTTTGTTTTGGTGGCTTTTCATGATGTAGAATTTTCCACTTTAAATCACTGCACTGCACACACACAGTCACAGCCCCTTCTCATCAGAGGTAAACAAAGAAAACGTGAGAAAGTGATTTATACTTCTACGCTGGCAAGCATAAAATTTCACCGACGACCTGACAACAAGCGATGGATGATGTGTTTGGAGCCTGAAATTATCTCTGTCGCAGCCACAATTTCAATTGTGAACATGAAATCAATTAATGATTTTAATAATGACTGTGTGTGGTGTTGTCTCGCATCATTCTTATAGAAGTGCAAAAATCAAACACTGGACAAATGAAGGAGGGTAGCAACAGCTTCATTACTTTGCTTTAATGAACCAAATACTAATAATGGTGATTAATTAATATAGCGTTTTGAGCAGATGCTTCATTATAAAAGGATTCATTGCAGTGAACTGTCTGATTTACATGGGTCAAATCGGTAAAGCCGCCGTTTAAACAACCCATTGTGTTTTAAATGTAAAATAAATTCATAAAGGCAGTGCTTTCATAAAATAGGCATGCATCAATGCAGGTCAGGCATGTCTCTGGCAACGTGGTGCTTCATGTACTGACATCCCCACATTGGTGTGTGTGTGTGTCTTGGCTGCACAGCTTTGCAAGGCATTTTAGATTTCCCCCAAAGACTCATCAATGCCCTATTACCAAGTCAAATCAGGTGGTGCTGCAGAGCTTTTCAGAGAACAAGGACTCCAAGCAAACACACACAAACATACACAAACCAGAGGATTCATTCATGATGCCTGGAAGGTTTTTCTCAAGATTCTGCAGAGGATCACTAACAGCATGAGGAGGGAAGGAGAAATCACTGGTGGGCAAATACCTGAGAGAGGTTTATGGCTGGGAAGGGCAGATGGAGACATGTACTAACACATCTCTCGGACACTATTCCTAAGCAGCCAACCGGACTGCCATTCCCTGGGGGCGCTAGTCACACATTATAGTTTCTCATTTCACATGCCACAAACAATTAAACCACGCCTTTCAATCTACATTACCCATGAGCTCCCTTACTGCTAATTAGGTTACAAATACAATGCGGTCGGAATCTAAGAACAAACCTTCATGACCTCTACCATTCCACGTTTATCTGCAATAAACTCCCAAAGAAAGGCTTTAATTTTTATCTCCCTGCAACAGAAAGTACAAGATGGACAAAGGCAACGCATCGGTAATATAAGCAGCAGCACTCTAAAGGTAGAGTGAACCCATCGCAGAAAACAAGTACAGAGGACGTCCTTTTTATTTTCTCTGCCTCTTGTAATCCTTTTTGCAGCCAAGACAATGAAACTCTAGGGACAAGTCTCAAGCAGTCTTGTTTTATGTTCAAATTTTCACAAGCTTGCATTTTTTTAATGGAAACACGAGAGTGTGAAATACAGAGGGGTAACAGGGCGGGATGAAGACGCACAGCTGCTTATTTTTTTTTGGAGGTTGAGGGGGCTTTGCCTGTTGGTGGAGAATCTTGTCCCTGTAAGCATTGAGCACATTTGGGGTTGAAATTTAAAATGGTATCACATGACTTATACTTGGCTTTTAATGCATTGACCACCACCGCCTTTTTGCTAATAATGAGTCAACGCTGGTTTTGTCCTAACCATGATATTTGCTTTGTGCCATCAAACTGCTGGCGCTCTCCTAAACCTCAATCACACGCATGAAACATGCAAAGATGGAAAATTGTACAGGTTCATATAATGACATTGAATGGCATTTATTCATTCATCCATCCATCATTAATTCAAAAAGATTGTGCAACAGTGGCTGCCAACCATTTTTAAAATCAAGTGCCTATCGAGAAGAACCTTTACTGGGTTGGGTCCAGCTGGAATAGTTTTAAATGAGGCAAGCACTTAATCAAGTTCAGTTATGGGCAAATAATGAGCTTTTGAAAAGGAGTGCAGTGTTCACACTAAATCCTAGCCAAGTTTCTAGACAGGCTAGGAAAGTAAGCACATCAGTATGTGATTGCATTTGATGGACTCGCAAATCGCTTGATTGCGTTCATGTTGACGTGCATATTTCTACACTAGAATCAGGAAACCGTAAGTCATCATGTTTTATGTGCAATGTTCATTTAATGTGACAAGGTTTAATTGTCCCTTAAGCACAACTTTCTGTTCTGTCTATAATTTTTCTATGTATATTTTTGCAAAGAATTTAAATGTAAAAATAACTTTTTAAAACAAAATTAAAAACAAAAACGGAACAGATTAGGCTATTTACATGTAAAATGCATTTCTATTTGCAAAAACTTCACATTACGAAACGACTTTTGGAACGGATTAGTTTTGTAAATAGATGTACCATGGGATTGTGAAAATAGATGGACTTGTTTGAATTAATTAAAAAAAATTGTCGCAAAGTATGTGAAATCAGGCTTCAAAATGGTTAAAAAGTGAGACATTATTTAAGCTTCCAGATGGTGTGGGAGCATTGAATGCTCTGAAAATTCACCCCCTGGTCCACTCACCAGGGATGACCCATCAAACAATGCTTAATCCAACTGTGCTAAATGTTGGCTTATACGTAAATTGATTAGTCACACCTGGAAAGTGAGGAACCAGGATGACATGATCGAAAAGCAACTGTTATTGCATTACCATCTTGGACCCTACATTAGCTTTGTGAAAGAGCTAACCCAATACTCCACACTTCAAAATAGCATAAATGACAGGCTTATCTCATACAGTAGTTTCTTTTTTAGATTGCATTATGATATACATATATTGCAATATCACAGCATTACCACTTAGCTATAATGAGTTGCTTCTTGTACATATGTAATCTAAATACTTCCAGGGGTAGGACTACTGGGAAGAACGAGACCTGATTGTCAACCAGCATTTAATATTTTCTTAATTTGACAGGATGACCAAATAAGACAGAGCCTTTTGATGCCCTACACCTCAAGATAAGTGACTGTGAATCCTACATTTTCTGCTTTTGCCTCAAAATCTGTCTGGCTGGGGGAGAAAGATGAAGAGCTTCATCTTTTGCTGTCTTCGATTTGTCCGTTTGTCCCCAGGGGATTTTGGACTGCCTGCTACAACAAAGAGGGGGGAAAGGCAACAGGAAAATAATACTGCGGCCATCCACGGAACAAAAAAAAATGAAAAAAAAAAATAGAAGCTTACAGGTAAATAATGTGTGGGAGCTGAGGCGAGCTCTGGTTTCAAACAATCAATCATGACCCACTCCTCCACAACAACATGCCTTCAATACAAGAGGTACGTACATCAGATCATATTTTAGTTACTTTGTTCCACTATATATTCATCGAGTTTTGCTTACAGCAAGGCACCACTACAAAACCAACATGATGTGCTTCAAAGCCTTGCAATGTGGCGGCGCTGACAGAAGCCCAAACAAAGGCGAGCAAAGCGAGATTTAACCTGACTTTCAACTCAGCGGATGATCACAGAACGCCACTCGAGCTTTGGGGCGCGGCTGATGGTGACAGAAGTAATTTGCTACGCCGCTGATTTTAAAAAGGCCCGCTTGAAGTTGACATAGGGGAACAACTTTATTGTCATCTTAAAAAGGATCTATGGAATCAATCACAAGAGATCAATACTGTCTCTCCCACTTTCTCTCGCAGCAATTTACACAAGTTACAATAACCTCCGATTTTTTGTGCAAGACTCCCAGACACCTGGCAACAAAATACCGTCTCTCACTGCATCAGTGCACTGGTAATAAACGTGACTTCAAACATAATACAAGAGGGGGAGGAGGGCTAGAAAATACCTGAGGCAAGCCAAAGCCAGATAGACAGCGCTTGAAGCGTGTGGCTAGTGGAGCGTCTTCATTAGCAAGAACCGAGCTGCTCATCTTCTCTGTTAATTAGGGCTCGTGCCACTTCATTCAGGGTCTGGGCAAAGGATGTTGGAGGCTTCATTGCATTTTACTTCCCAGCATAACGCCTGGGATGCCTCTGTCACTTTATTAACAGGAAATATCTCGCAGATTTACAGCTCTGCAGAAAACACAAATTTTAATCATTACTAGAAACCCATTAAGAGGGACACAAAATAACAAGCACCCCCTCCTTTCTTTTTTTAAACATCTGTGACCACACTCCTTCGCAGATCTTATTTATATAGAGGTGGCCATTTAATGAATGCATATTATATACAAATTAAAACATACACTGATTTGCACAGTCACACTTAGTGCTTCAAACACTTTGTGACCAATGGCCACCCTGGTGGGCTCAGCAAATACTGAAAATGTTACATTTACATTCCACACCATTACCTCAGCAATTTTACTGTCACTCAACAAAACAGATGAGCGTTGAGCATGGTCTCAAACTGCATCACAACTGAACGTGGCAAATGTCGGAATATGAATGAACAGTATGCGAATTAATGGGAGGAAATGTCTGACAACAGAGGGAACTACAAGAGAAGTCCTCTTATTAGTTGTACCAGTGACACACACACTGGCCTCGTACTTAGAATTAGATTGTATCTCCAAATAAAGCGAGAAATGCATGCAATACAAATCACCCATTTAAAAAAAGAAACAGAAAAGCTCCACAGTTCAATCAATATGTGCAGTGAATTGGTTTCCTGTCTTCTCATCGTGCTTGCTAATGTTTCTTTCACAAGGCCAGCCCACTGCTGGTGACATTATACCTACAGCACTCCCACAAGTCCCTGATGAATGGGTGAAAATGGTTGGCGTAAAACACAATTAGTACAGTCCATATGGCTGCTAGTGGAGGAGGAGCGATGGCCTCCTGTGAGAGGCTCGTTCTTTTGTTAACTGCAATGATAAAATCCTTGTCATAATAAAAGAGCCTTTCCAATTGGACTTGCTTAAATTGCGGGGGGGCTGGGTCGGAGAATCACAGACTAAAACAACTTATATTGTGGAATGACTCGTGGCAAATACATTAAGCAACATTGGCTGAGAGCTTAATCAATAGCTCCATCGTCATGATTAATGGCTCATATTGGATAGTGGGGAGAGTAAATGTGATAGAAGCGTTACTTATTCATTTCAGCGCTCAGTCACATCGATTGTTAATGCCCTCTTCTGTTTCTTTTGACCAACTGAATGCGCTGATGAGAGTAGCAGTGTGTTGAACTGACATTAACTTCACACATGGATTAAAACGTAAAAAGGTAAAGTGTGCTGGTTGGCCCTCTGAACGTCCGGCCTGACAAACATTTTGTTGCCGGAGAAATGCAGACACTTTATAGTAAGTTGGGCTGAACACCTTGAGGCAACAGATTTATTACAAATTGATCTATTAGATAGCACTGCTGTGCTTCACTGTTCATTCTCTCTCTCTTGCTCTCTCCCCCGATGGTTGCTGAAGTGCAAGTGCTACAGTGGCAAATGTAAACCCAATCCTCAACTCATTTTCTCTGTGATGGTTGCTAAAAGTGGGATGCAGAGAAAACATGCCCATCCTTAAATTTAGTCGATCCAGACTTAAAGTGCATGGAAGGTCCTCAATGCACTTTTTTGCCAAAGTGTACAGTTTTTATGCAGAGTTTGAGTCTGAAATCCATTATGAAGGAAACATTTTTATTTTTCGATTATTGCTCAAAAATGATTGCACACTGCTGGATTCGCCGCAAAAAGACTGAAACGAAGCGGAAACACACGAGTAGGAATGTGACGTCAGAATGGGTGACAAGAATGGCGAGCATTGGGATACACTGTAAGATCGACAATGAAGTTTCTGATATTTCGAGCGATGAACACTATTCCGAAGGGTCCCACGAAGATGGTCAAGAATACCAGCTTTATAAAGGCATTGAAGGTTATCAATTTGAGCCAGTTAGACAGCACACATGTTCGAATGCAGACAAAATAGCTGGCCATGAAGAAAGTGCCGAGCACGCAGGGACCAGGATATGCCTCGTGCTGGAAACAAAGACTGGTAAGCATTTGTAAATTTCTTGTTTGGTTTAGTTAGTCATAAACTGATAAATACCAAAGTCTTTGATATCCTGAATGTATACACTAAGTTTTCAGTCTAGATCAGATAATTTGTGCATAAACCAAAGCCCGTTTTTGCTCCAGCCATTTTCTCAGACAACATTGCATGGTCCGGTATAGGTTTTGTTAGCGTTTTATCGTGTATTTGGGTTATTTAACAAAAGATATGGTTAAGAGGTGTAGTCACAGACTTTGTAATAGTGACGACAGGTATCTTGAAAGGCTAGTTGGTGGAGTTCGATTCGTAACCTTTCCAAAACCGAAGACCCAGTACGAAAAATGCCTTCGATGGATCAAACTTTGTGGAAGACCGCATCATCAACTAAATCTAATATCAACCGGAACACATATGTTTGCACGAAGGTATGCCCTATATTTGATTTTCAATACATGTCTCGTATAAATGAATTCGAAGTTCTTCGCTAGCATAACACTGCTACTTGTGAACGATTGATACACTTATTCTTTGTTGATCGATATTTAGCGATGATCGGACTGCACAAACATATTGATTTCTTTCTGGCTCGCGGCCAAAGCTTAACCAGACTCTGTTTGCACGAAGATATGCCCTAAATTTGATTTTTAATACACGTCTCGTATAAATGAATGTGACATTCTTCGCTAGCATAACATTGCTACGTGTGAATGATTGAATGAAATCAGAAGCATGGCGTCTCTCTCAGTTAAGAATGTATTGTATTTAGAATCTATAATATATCGTTGATTTGAATGAAATCAGAAGCATGGCGTCTGTCTCAGTTAAGAATGTATTGTATTGTATTTGCCATTTTTACGAATTGTTTGTCTTACGTCAGCGCACGTGGCGTGACGTCACTTCAGGAGGCGTGGTTAAGTGCCCTGTCCGGAGGTGTCAATTGCCTAGATACATCGTTTAAATCATAAATGTGCCACAAATACTGATCCCAAAGCAGTTAAACAGCGTTTTAAACCCACTATAGAACAAAAATCATGGTGACAATCTAAAATCAAAGACTTCTGAGGTATAATTTTCCAAGATAATAGGCAAATTATCGACCTTGGGGGCATTCAAATCTTAAGGATCTGCGAAACCAAACAAGGTTACAGCTAGATTATTTAAAAAAAATAAAGTCTAAATAAGTCTCATTCCAGTTCAAACTATTGCCATCATATGATATGGACAAATAACATTCTTAACTCAAATAAATGATTCTTTACGTCAGCAGATCAGTGTTTGCAAGTCATCAGGAGAAAACTCTTTACTTCATATTTTTAAATCCTTTATTAAAACACTCCCCCCCCCTCCGGCTTTTACCTTAATTATATTGTTATTTTTGATTTTTTTTCTTTTTTTGGGGGGAGGGGGGTGGTTATGTTGGTAATATGACTGTTGTTTTTACTTTGTTTATGTTATGCTGTGTTAAGCACTTTGACCAACTGTGTTGTTCTTAAAGTGCAGTAAATAAAGTTGAATTTGATTAGAATAATAAGAAATAAAAAACATTAAAAACACCAATATTTTTTATGATGAATGTGGCTTGGTACAGTAGATGCAAGTAGCTCCCTTTTCAGTGTTCATTCCTTTATAGGGTTTGTTTATTTGATAGCTATATTGTACTGAGCAATCTGGATGGAAATATGTGCAAAGAATGACCGATTCCTTTGGTAATTTGCACGAGAGCTCAGTCAAAGCTACTATTTGTCAACCCTTTGTTGAACTAATCATGCTGAACATCCTGGACATGGAGGAGTGTGCTACCTTTCTAGTTACGTTGTAATATGTTCAAGTTCCAATTCTACTGTAGTCATCACTGGTAATTTCTGTGGCGGCATCACAAAACGTGAAAAATCCCTAATGGAGTTAATGCTTTATATGGTCACGCCGCAAGTTTTTTTGATAATTTATTTATCAAGCCTCCTGTGATGTCACACATTACAACACCCAAATCACAGATGTCTCAGGTATATTTTTCCCAGTCGGTTTCCAAATTGTCGACCACAGGAGCGTTCAAATCTTGAGCTTCTGCTGAACTAAACAAGGTCAGTCCTCGATCATTATAATAAAATGCAGCATTAAAATTTGGTTTTACAAGGGTGAATCACATCAATACCAACTTGAACAGGAAACGAAAGGACAAAAGTTCGCCTTGTACTGGTGCTCAGCAAACAGGGCAGGTGATATAGCCCTGTGTGACAATATAGATTGCAGCTGAAAACTACTGCTGCTGTCAATTGAAACAATAAAACCTTTGAGAAAACTGCACAGATGTATTGTGCTGCGACCCTTTAATCACCTCCATCTTTCAACAGCGCCACAGCAAGGAAGTGTGCAGAGAAAAAGGCCTTTTGTCTTGTAGAAGACGTAAATCTGTTTCTCGGGGAGAGTGGGGGGAAAAAGCGATTCATCCTCAAAGATGTTGAAATATTCTAGGGAGAAAGTATGTCTATGTAAATGTCTTCAGGCTGCCAGCTGCAGGGGGTGTGCACAGTAAAACACTGGTATGCATTGTTTGTGTTTCTGCACTACAACCACCATGCCGTGTCAACAGATGAGGCAATCTCTTACCTAATCAGTACTGACACCCACACAACTGCAAAGCACACCACCTCATCCTCCTCGTCTTACCCCATACTCGCCCCCCACCCCCTCGCCCTTTTCTCCATCTCCTGAGGGGCCAGCCAGCTGATCCTACACCATTTCAATTTCTTCCTTAACGGAGATGGCAAATGGCTGACTTTTTTTTTTTCCATCACTGCAGCTTAATTGCATATAATTGCACCATATTCTAATCTATTAAAACGCACGTGTAAAAATTATTCTGTACATCTCATGTTTATAGTATCAAAGTTACACATATTGGTAACAAAAAAAAAAGGTTTTCTTTGGTACAATTGTGGCATTGCAGAGCTGGGCTTCAATCAAATTCAACCGAGATATGAGACAGCTCTTACGAGAGGTGAAGGGAAACTGACAAAGTAGGGACAACACATCCTGTATCTCGCCTCCACCGACTTGTTAGGATAAGCCAAGAGAAAATGGGCTGCTGGTGATGGTTGGAGTAAAAGGCAGGGGGTGGGTGTTCTTGCCTCCTTTCTACCAGGGTGGCTTGTGCATGTCAGTCCAATATCTTAAAACAACACATGCCAGGATTTTGCTACAGCCATTTACCCAGCTCCTGGCAAAGGTAGCATGAAGCACTTTCAGGAAAAAAAATCCCAAAACAACGCAGAGTGTTTTTCTGTTTATGAGACTCGCCAGTGAGCACTGATGAACAATGAATATGAAGTATAAAAAGTATTGGCCGTTTCTTCATAACATGGATTTCTCTTTGCGACAGCCTGATACATTACAAAAAAAGGGAAACCCAATCCAGATGAAAATGCCGTTCTTTAAAGGTCAAGTGTCGTCAAACGGATGATTTTTTTTTCAATATTATTAATGAAAAATCCACAGCCAATATGGTCCCATGTGTTTTTTCACCACAAAACATGATTTTGACGTGTACAGCTTTTTGTAACTCCCGCCATGAAAATCCTCTCAGGGATTTGTTTTCGAGAAGAAGCAGGAAGTGACGTAAAGGACAGCGGCGCCCCCTCGTGGACTAGTTTGTTTCCATTAGTTTTACCTCCGGGAAGGTAGCTTGTTGTTCCTTCGTTAGCCAAAATGCGGGCTCATTGCATTGCTGGACATTGCTTGAACACTCGGGAGAATGGAATTACCCTTCATAAGTTTGAAAGAGACCCTCTTCGTTGTGAAAAATGGATTGCACGCGTGCAGAGGACGAGAGATTTGTGGGTTCCAAATAACAGTTGGTGTGTATACAGCTACTAAAAAAAAATAATAATTTGGGGCAGACCACGTAATAGGTCTCTCTCATAACGTAACAAAAGATCCGCGTATGAAATGTGTCGATGTGCTCGTTGCCCAGCCAACAATGTCTCGATAGTGTTCATCGCGTACTGCGGCGACTTTGAACCTACCCCTAAAAGCAACATAGCTCGGCTCCACTTCCTCCTTATATGCCACCACGGGCGCCGAAACTCAGCCACACCGGCCGAGGCGCCGCGTTCGGCGGTCACAGCTTCTGCGCGTCAGGCTTTACGACGGGGGCGGCTCTGAAGAACCCAGCCGAGAATGCATTACTCAGTCGCGTGAGCGCATAAAACGCCCCGGCTCGACTGCGAGCACCCCCCTAAAGCAGCACCGCTCGGCTCTGTCATAAGCCACACCGACCGGCTGCGATGAGCCGCGATGGCTCATCTCCGCCGCGGGAGTGGATCGGACGGGATGCGGTTTGGCCGTGATCGGATATCATCTGAATGTGGCTCAAAACAATAGTGTAATATTGCCCTGTGGGCTCGAAACAATAGTGTAATATTGCCCCGGTAACTTCGCTCGGTTGTGTGGTGTTGTCCTTTTCGAAAAGAGCTTCGGTGTCAGAAGGGGCGTCGGAAAAATGCGAATATCTGTGTTGTTCGGCTTCCATAGTAGCAGGCACTGTGCGTTTTCAACGGCAGAAGTGACAATCACGTCAAGGACAGAGGACGCGACTAATATGGCGACCACTTGGATGTCGAGGGACACTCAATTGCGCAACTTTGTGCATAAATGACGCGTTCTCCGCTCACTTTTTTTTTCCGTATAGACATTGAAGAGAATACTGTTATATGTATTTTTCATTACAATATCTATTTAGAATGTTTATCGGGATGTCAGTCCCATTTTAAGGACCATAACCAGTTATTAGATCATTTGTACAAATGTATTTAATTTAATCTGCACGGACATGTGTATTCACAGGAGGAAATAAAATGTGTATGCATCGTAACTCCACCAATGTGACATGGCTCCCCCAATCAAATAGTTTCACCAACCAGCTTTGCGAACGGAGGGAGGACAGTGAAGAAAATAAGGATTTGAACACCCTGCTATATTCCAAGTTCTCCCACTTAGAAATCATGGAGGGGTCTGAAATTTTCGTCGTAGGTGCATGTCCACTGTGACAGAGATAATCTAAAAGGAAAAATCCAATGATCACAATGTATGATTTTTTTTAACAATTTATGTGTGTGATACAGCTGCAAATAAGTATTTAAACACCTGAGAAAACCAATGTTAATATTTGGTACAGTAGCCTTTGTTTGCAATTACAGAGGTCAAACGTTTCATGGAGTTGCTCACCAGGTTTGCACACACTGCAGGAGGGATTTTGGCCCACTCCACCACACAGATCTTCATTAGATAAAAGTTTTTGGGGTGTCACTGAGAAACACCGCGTTTCAGCTACCTCCAAAGATTTTCTATTGGGTTTTGGTCTGAAGACTGGCTAGGCCACGCCAGAACCTTGATATGCTTCTTACGGCGCAACAATTTCCACTTTCTCCGTAGCCCTTTCCAGCCGTGTGGAGTTGAACAATTTTCTCTGGTGTCTTTGGACAGCTCTTTGGTCTTGACCATGTTACATGTTTGAGTCTTACTGATTAATTATATGGGGTGGACAGATGTTCTTATGCAGCTAACGACCTCACACTGGTGCATCTGATTCAGGATATTACATGGAGTGGAAGTGGACTTTTAAAGGCGGACTAACAGGTCTTTGAGGATCAGAATTCTAGCTGATAGACAGGTGTTCAAGTACTTATTTGCAGTTGTATCACAAGTAAATCGTGAAAAAAAAAATCATACATTGTGATTTCTGGATTTTTCTTTTTAGATTATGTACGTCACTTCCTGCTTCTTCTCGAAAACAAATCCCTCGAGAGGATTGTCATGGCGGGAGTTACAAAAGGCCATATACGTCAAAATCATGTTTTGTGGTGAAAAAACGGCTGGGTCCATACCGGCTGCCGTTTTTTCGTTAATAACATAACTAAAAATCATGCATTTCATTACAGTGGACCTTTAAACAGCCACAAGCCACCAATCGCAGTTACGCTTTCTTAGTCACGTGACGTCACATACTAAGAAAGCGTAACTGGATTGGCTGGCTGCTTGGAACTGACCTGAAGTAACAGTGCCTGGTGGAAAAGACAGCAAATTTCAGACAGCGGAGGGCAGCCGGTTGAATTTCAGACAGCGGAGTGTAGCCGGTTGAATTTCAGACAGCGAATTTCAGACAGCGATTTGTAGCCAGTTGTATTTTAGACAGTGAACTGTAGCAACTATTAAAAATGTGATTACTTGACATTTCAAATTCAAATCCTGTTTTCTGTGGCATTTCAAATTCAAATCCCGGTGGCATTAATTTACTTCAATAGAGAACAAATTTATACCAACTAGTCACCTTACTTTGAAACACAATAGCCTTGCAGAAAGTGAAACATCTATTTTACCATACAGACTCACCACATCAATGCCTTTATTACAGCACCTCGTGCAGAGCCTGACATTGCTCAGAGACCACAGTCAGGCATTATAATCGGCAATCAACTTAGCCATTCATGGTGCGAGGAAAAAATATCCAGTGACGGCATGGGGTGAGAAACAGCAAGGGGCAATCTGAACACAGCGTGTCAATGCTGAATTGGAGAGTGTGTGTAATGACAAATCATCCTACAAATACTCTGTGTGCCAGACTGTAGTGAAAATGGATTTTTTCTTCCTTCACATTTTTTTCTGTCCTACATGTTATTGCTCACACGGAGCAAGTGTTCCTCTAGCACACATTTGCCATTAAAGGAAAATAGACTACAGTATTTCTCTTACGATTAATCTGCAAGCGCTGGGATGGATTAAAATTCATTGGACGGGGTGTGTCACTTGTCATTTTTACCACTGCTGCGCTTGAGTTCAATTTGAAACACTATAAAACACCATGACCTCCTCTAACCCCAGAAGTAGTCAGATAATGGCACAGCAGTTATACAAAAAAACATAATAGAGCAGTGAATAACCTTTAAAATTAGTGTCAAATGTCTCACACAACTCTTTTATTAACACCTCCAGACATTAACCATTTAAGTCCTCAACAAGCCTGCCTTGAGCTGTTACCAGTATGGGTGATTGGAAAATAGCCAACATGTCTACATCAGGTTGTTCAAGGGGATTAAAAAATGTCGTCATGATTTACTAAGCAATGCTTTTAAGCTCTCAGGAAATTCAACTTAATGTGAGCGTAGTCTAATATTACGGCAATCTGACAAGAAGGGAGACGCAGGCCTCAGTGTCACTGCAAAGACAAGGACGGCACATCACTTGAAACCAACAACAAACCACCAAAGTCCAACTCCTGAAAGCAATCCAGTAATCCCCTGCATATCCACAGTTCACTATTCACAGATTTGCATTTTCTGTGGAACCTATCCTATTTGTGGATTTTGTGCTCCACAGGAAATGCCGTAAAATATCACAATATGCTGCCAAAGCCTTGTCTATAGCACAAGGTAATGCAGTGGTGTCAAAAAGTGCAATATTGAATCCCTGATAATGGCACTTTTGATGGCGCAGGAGGTTCATTTTAAAAAAAACTCTCAAAGAATAAAAACTAAAACCAACAAAAAGATTCCACCAGTTGCCACCAAAGTAACAATTTATCTAATGTGGCTTGAGCACAAAAACTGAATAGTTTAGTTTTTCAGCAACATAGGGAGTCACAGGCATAAGACCCCCCCCCACCCAAAAAAAATGCATTTTCGTTAATGCAAAACTCCAAAAAATAGGGGGTTCACTGTATGTTGAAGTGATACGTCTCACGTGAGAGCCTTTGCGAGTCGGGGAAGAATTAAGTTGGCCTGTCTTGTGGATGGTAATTATAGAGAGACTGACCAATATGCAAGTGCATAGAGACGTCAGGTTTCTTTCTCCAAAATCAATTAATGTATAAACAATTTGTTTTTAAGGACATGTTGTAAAATGAGCCGGAAATATTTAACTCTTTTGGGATCAGTTTGGACCATTTACAGTGTCAACTATTAATACAGGCAATCCTATTCATTAGCGTCATTAGTAACCCTTTTAAAACACGCTTATGTTTGTATAACAATTCATGTATTAACAGTTTACAAATGTTTTATAATGGTGATGGTTTGGACATTGGAACAAATGATTCCAAGGCAAATTATCTGAATGGGCAGATTTTGTTCAATGATGGAGGCTCCAATGTAAGGTCTATTTACATTCCAGCCAGAGAGGGCAATGGTGTTGTTCACAGAGAAGGGCTGCTTTTGGAATTGGACCAAGATAAGTCTGAACGTAACATTCCCGATGTTGTCCTTGAGCTTAATGCTGATAAGGCATCTGAGGCGGTGTTTTTAAAATGAGACAGGAGGCAACCTTTTGTTGACATATCTGAGTTAAAAATCCAAACTTTGCTCATCTGATCTGGAAGTTTCCAGTTTTATAGCACTTGCATCCTTTCCAATCCTTGCAAATATTCACAACTGGGGGGAAGGAGAGTTCTATGTTTACACTCCTTTAAATACAAAAAAAAAAATGACGTGATTGGCCAACCTTTCATTCATGTTTTATACCTCTGTCACGTAATACTCTATACTCTATAATTCACCACTCTTTTATAGGCGCAGATACAGATGAGTGACCATTCACACATTTACATCTTTGGATAATTTAGAATGATAAGTAGAATTAAGATAGGGCTACAAAATGTGATGGTTTGGAAGCCCAGACCTCTGATTTCAAGGCAAATGTGGTAGCCATTAGGTCACTTTGCTGAGTATTTCTTCAAACTTAAAAACTACTTTTTCCTGTACACAATAATTTACGTATGTTAGACTCATTGTGGTCTCACTTTACACGTTTTAGGAATGTGGGAGGAATTCCAATACAGGGGGGGGGAAAAAACCCACCCTAACATGGAGATGGCACCCAAACGCCACAGAGGAAGGCTGAAGGCAAGAGTTGAACCTGGAATCAAGAACTTCCAGACATGCAAACCAATAGATCACTGTGCTTCCCCCTTGTATGATTGAAATAGTTAAACTCGAACAAGCCATCATGAAGGTCCTAAACCTGAACTTGAAAAGAGTATTCCAGTTCTTTTCTTGTCTGATTGTCTAATGATCGTATGTTTTGAACTTTACAGCTTGCCCCCCACAAAAAAAAAATCTCCCACTTCTAATTGTGTTTGTTGTATAACTTCCCAAGCAAAACTATAACAAAGACCTGAACAATGATCTGGCAAATAATCAAAACACAAGTGTTACACAAAAGGCAGCATGATAGCATTTGGCAGCTAATAACAATAGCTCCATGGGATCCCACTATTGCCTGGGAAACCACACACACACACACACACAATGGGGTATGACTATTGCCTTGAAAATACACACACTCACACACACACACACACACACACACACACACACACGCGCACACTGGGTCATTTCAAATGGGAAGAGCTCGCTGTGCTGCATTCTCACTGTTCGCACTGTCCACAACACGAGCCGCCTCCTTCACGCCGAAACGGTGTGAAACGAGCGTTTGAAACGAGCTGTTCGCACCCAGACACTACACCGCTCGCGACTGGCATTCTCAATCAGTGCTAGCGGCAGCTGCTAACCGACCAGCCGCATTAGCTCACTGATAACCAAGCTGCTTTCCACAGCTAGCAAGGAAATTAGCCGAGCGGCTAGCTGGTTGACATTTCCAAACAAACCACATTGCACTGTATTATTTGGCACATTTTTCCACAGGAACACTTGTCAGGAAGCATAATAGCGAGGCTCACGGTGTGCACTCACAGCACTTACCTTGCAGAGCTTGATCTACAACATCTGTGATGTGTTTGATGAGAGGCTGCAACAACAAACAATAGCGGCGAGCGGAGCAGCGGCGGAAGCAATTAGCTAACGTTAGTTAGCCAAGTAGTCGCCACTACAACCGCAGTGCCACCTTGTGAGTCTTTTTCTCGCCTTGTTCGTGAACGCACCACGTTTGGGGCAATGCTGTCATAAATGATTGAGTTGGCTTTAAACGAAGGAGTAATGGTAGCCGGGATGCTCGGACTGGTGTGTGTGAGAGGCACTCAGCGTGACAGCATCCCTCTTCATGTTGGGGTGAGAACAGTCGGGGGCTCTCAAAGTTCAACCGGTAAAATGTCGTCACCCACTGGCCGAAAGTGAGAATACCACAACACGGTACGTGGTGGGGGGGCTCAGTTAGGTGAATGGGAACGGGCCGCACGCTTATCGAGCACACCCTGATAAACTCAACTCATTTTTATTTCTGTAGCTCTTTATTAAAACAACCGCAGGTTTAACAAAGTTTGTACAAAATTTAAAAGTGCATATAAAAGAAAAATCATCATCACCATCATAAGAAAAACAATAACAAGAAATGCAATGCTATTTTCTAATTCAAAATATAGTCAGTGAAGATGGCCTGACTTTGGTGGAGTCAGCCTGGGTCAGACAGTTCCCACTCAGTCCAGCTGGGATAGGCTCCAGCTAACCAGAGGCCGTGAAGAGGTGGTACAAAAACAAAGCTCTGCAACGCCTTCTCTGTGTCTTACAATAAACAGTCAGGGTCCTTATGATGGCTGCCCACATCAAGTCGTGATATTTGCCTGGAAAAACAAATTGGAGCCATAAATATAAAAACAATCAAGTTAAAACCAATGTGTTTGGCAGCAACTGTGTGCTCTTTGTTTGTGCCGTCTGATGTAGTCTGAAGCCACCCCACACTCTTATCACAAGCTATAACTTGGGAAAATCACTTCTAGGCTGTAGAACAATCAAATGAAGAACTATAAAGCAATAGCCGAGTGTGCTCGCTAGTACCACATGATTACAATTTCTGACAATCTTTCAGTCATGGAATAGTAAAGGCATTTCACTAGATTATGTCATTTTTTCTGAAAGTCATGTAATTGTAATCACATTACAGGAAAAAATGTGTAATTAAATTAGAGTATTATGGGGAAATTTACATGATTACAATTTTAATTCCGTTTGAAAAATAGCTGGAAAGTTGACACTTTTGATTGGCTCCCTCGAGTCATGTGCCACTCTGTCATCGTCTCAAATACCACATATTTATCTAATATGACCTTGTGGTGCAATCTATTTGTTTGTCTGAGATTTTGAAAAGGTTAGACTCAGTTAAACTTCAGATGAAAGAACATTGGCTTTTGAAAGTTTCATCTTTTTAATTCTTGAGGTTTTTTTAAAATAAAAATTTGAGTTATAGCTGTACTGTCTAAATTGTGGATCTGTCATTAGGGTTTTCCACATGCTGTAAACCAGTGGTTCCCAAAGTGGGGTCGACGGACCCCCAAGGGGTGCAAAACCTCTTCCCAGGGGGTCCGTGATGTGAAGATGAAAAAAATGAAATCGTCTAGAAGCTAACCAGGATGTGAGAATTTCCCTTTCCAGTGTGGAACCACGTTTTGATTTATTGTGCAAAAATAAAAAGCAAGAGCACGTGAGCCACTAAAATTGAGTATTTCTTTGTACCAGAATGGCATAGTTGTGTCCAGCACTACATTATTGGCGACAGTTGAGGTTGGGGTTTTGGGAGCTTTTCCAACGACTCACTGTGGGTCCGGGCCCAAGTTGACTTTGGGAACCACTGTTGTAAACATATAATGCAGGACGTTTTTTTTTTTAAATAAACTATTCATATTTCATCACATTTTTTTATTACTTGTGTGAACAATGCAATCAAAACATTTTGTGTTATTACTTTGAGAAAGTAATGTTGTTACTCTACTATTACATTATTCACGCGGCAATTTGTAGTTGACCACATTTTCAAAGTAATCTTCCCAACACAAGCAAAAGAACATAAAAGGAAATGAACCTCAAAATGTCGTATGTCAGGACAAACTAAGAATTCCTTGCACATGATGTAGTTCACCGTCACTTTTTAGAGGTTTGACCCCTATGGCCCTATCAAAACTAAGAAATAATATCAGTAGAAATACATAATACCAAAGTAAATGAAAGCCATCAAGATTAATGCACAAACAATTTAGAGAAAAAAAAACAGTATAGTGCATTTTCCATCAGTTGAATTGAATGAAAGTGGGGGAGAAAACATGCACAATACACTACAAAAGTTATTCGATGCTGACAGATTCTTGGTTAATTTTTTCATCATACTCAAACATATCTCACGAGTCATTGGGTTTTGACCCTCCGTCTTGGATCTGATTAGGAAACATACTGTTTATTGTCATTTTTGTCCCCGTGTTTGAATTGGAGACACATTTCAAGCCCTATGTTGAGCGCTTTTACTGACTGTGCAGGGAGTTCATCATTGAAATGTACTATGGAAATATGGTCACCAGAGGGCGTTAGTTCCAAATGCTGCATCCACTGATTTGCAATAAATATACAAAGCACCCACTGATTATTTCTTTTACAATTTAGTCAAATTCATTTTGTCAAGCCAAATGTTTATCCCTTGTGTTTATCAGCTGGGTTATATCTGAGCTCAAGAGGCAGCTTGACACACGGCCTCAGCGAGTGAGCAGTTACAGCTGACAATCCTTCCCCCGTGGTGTCATATCACTTGGGAAGAGACCCTTATTTATCCCAGTAAAGCATACCATTAAAAGAACGAGAATGGCTCTTAGCCCTTCAGAGGCAGAAATGGCATCCCCAAAAGGCAGCGCTGCGCTCATGTTTGTAGCTCCCAGCAGTACTCAGTTTACATCAAACATGTCATACTGACAGGAGCAGTCACAAGAGAGGAGGTGCACAAGTTACACACTTTACTTTTATCTTCTGTGAAGCACCGTATAACGTGGGATTGGTAGGCTAGTTAACCAGCAAAGACGCTGAGCAACAATGTACAACTAACAGCAGTAATTTCAAAATGAAAAAAAGAGATCACAGAAAGTTCCGTTTCAAACTATATTTTATTATATATTTCTGCCAACGCTTACAGCAACAAGACATTTATCAGATGACACATTGAACAATTCTTTTCCACTGCTCAAGACAGTACAAGAGTTACAGTAGGTCAAATGCTCAGTAGATGATCAAGAATTACAACAAGTCACAAAAAAGCTACACAGAGGCCTCAGACACTGACACAGAAGGATTATTACTATCATTATTATTTTTGCAGAAAGTAAAGCATACTTTGACGAAGTGTTTGATGCTTCACCATGCCGCAGGCCAGAGATTTGGACACGGCAGGCGACTTAGCGTGGCGTTTTAATAATGATGAGTGATGAAAAGGCCCCAGGATGAAGGCACAGCTCAGATGGGGTGTCTGAAGTCTTGCCCAGCGAAACGGGCCTTGTCCCCAAGCTCCTCTTCAATCCTGGGTGAGGGTGAGGACATTTTGTCATACTGGCTGAAAGCCCTCTACCAATCACATCTTTTTGGACCAACTCACCTGAGCAGCTGGTTGTACTTGGCCAAGCGCTCGGATCGGCAAGGTGCGCCAGTCTTGATCTGGAAAAATACATATTTGATTTGACATTACTGCAGCTGGGGTGTGACTTCGGTAGTCTGCATTCAAGTCTCAACAAGTTGGAAAATGACTAAATCCACAAGTGCTCAAATAGTACAGCAATCCCACCGAATATTCATAGTTCACAATTTAAAAAAAAGACAAAAAAAAAAAACCTCATTTTTTCCCCCCTGCAGATCCCTAGTTGCATTTTTATGCTTTGTGAAATGCCCTAACATCCCATCCAACAGATCTAAATAGGAAACCTAAATATCAAAGGACAGTTTTAGAGTAATATGCCGAAGAGGGTATTTTGAAGTAATACTAGCTATAAATGACGGGGGGAAGCTATGGTCAGTCTGTGTTGTTAATGGAAATAAAGGAGTACATATGCACTTAAGTGCATTTTTTTTTTTTTTTGCAAAACCACATTATCTGTAATTATTTTTGAATGGAATGTAAGATGAGTTTTCAGATGATAGTTTGTGGTATAATTACGTGTCAATTATTAATGTAGCATGCATTACCTGTCCAGTGCAGAGACCAACCACAAGGTCGGCGATGAATGTATCCTCGGTCTCGCCGGAGCGATGGCTGACCATCACGCCCCAGCCGTTGCTCTGGGCCAACTTGCAGCTATTGAAAAAGAAAAACACAGGCAGCATCAGTTTTGTTTCCAACTAAGGATTGAGGCAGCAAGATGGGACTTGACAGAAGCGTGAACACGTACGCCTGCAGAGACTCGGTGACAGAGCCGATCTGGTTGACTTTGAGCAGCAGGCAGTTACAGGACTTTTGGGCCACGCCCTTGGCAATGCGCTTGGGGTTGGTGACAGTGAGGTCATCGCCCACCACTTGGATGTTGGTGCTGGCCGTGAATTTGGTCCAAGCCTCCCAGTCGTCCTGGTCGAAGGGATCCTCGATGGACACGACTGTGGAGGGTGAGTAGTTTACTTTATGCTACTGGGTTAATGATGGGCCAGAAGTTATAATAAGGAGCCACACTCTGTTGTTGAAGCAAAACTGTCTGGACCAGCCTGTTCGGCCGGCATTGAACTTTGCAACATGGAGAGCAAGAACAAATGTGTATCACCCACCTGGGTAATCATTAACAAAGGTCCTGTAGAGGTCGGCCAGCTTGTCGGAGGAGATGTACCGGCCGGGGTCATCAGGAGACTTGAAATCCAGGTCGTACTTGCCACCCTTGTAGAACTCTGAGGCAGCCACGTCCATGCCGATGACAATTTTGTCAGTGTAGCCGGCCTTGCCAATGGCATTCTTCAGCAGCTCCAGGGCTTTGATGAAAATAAAAACACATATTAGAAGACTTAGAGCCTGGTATGGAACTATGGAAATGTTCACAGATAAATTCATAGTTGTTAGACTATGGTGGTTGCCCTTTTAGCACAGAGTGACAGGCAAGCAACAAATGCACTTAAATCTTTATTTAGCAAACATAAAACAGCAGGAGAATGACATGATAAAGTCAATCCCTGGAAGCCACTTTAGAACTGTTTGTCACTGACTGTTTCCTCTCACCTTCCTTGTTCTCCAGGATATTGGGTGCAAAGCCACCCTCGTCCCCTACGTTGGTGGCATCCTTGCCGTATTTCTCCTTGATGACATTCTTCAGGTTGTGGTAGACTTCGGCGCCGATGCGCATGGCCTCCTTGAAGCTGCTGGCACCCACGGGCAGGATCATGAACTCCTGCATGGCCAGCTTGTTGCCAGCGTGGGAGCCGCCATTGATGACGTTGAAAGCCTACAGGGGAGTCCGATGGAGACGTGACCAAGATCAGTGACTCCCAACTTTTGAACTCTAACTCTTTGTGAGTAACACAGTGTATACTTTTTGTGATAGTTTTGTTTGGTGGTTAAAGCAAAACGTTTGCCTTGGCTGAATGAAGCTATGCAAACAATGGCTCAAATGAGGTGCAACAATTAGCTTTTTGCCATTCCTTGACTTTGTAACCGTTAGCTCACAGGCACTGGCAGGACGACTTCAGGGTTGCCAGCCAGGTCAGCAATGTGGCGGTAGAGCGGCACGCCTTTCTCAGCCGCACCAGCCTTGCACACAGCCAGGGACACGCCCAGGATGGCATTAGCACCAAATTTAGCTGAAGTGAGACAAACACATCTGATTCCATCATGTATTCTCGACCAGATTTGGATGGTTCAGCGCATCTTACACTTGTTATCTGTTCCATCCATGTCCAGCATCAGCTTATCAATCTTCTCCTGCTCCTTGACATTCACATCCTGTATTCCAATTAAATATGATATAGTATGTGAAAGAAGTCATGTTAATTCCTAATAAGACATAACAGAATACACACAAACTGCTCAAAAGTCACAGCAGCTCCCTTTTAAAGCTTCAAAACTTAAAATCAGTTTGTTAATATATCTGTCATTCCGCCAACAGGCTAACACACAAAGCGTACACTTGGGATTTGTCAGTGCATTTCAAGAACTGTTAAGGATGTGGTGTTCTGTATAATGAGTCAGAAGATAAATGGTCCTACCTTGCTAACCAGTGCAGGTGCAATTATTTTATTGATATTCTCAACAGCTTTTGAGACACCTGCAAAGGACAAGCAGACCATAACTGACCCAGGCTGAGGACAGCCATGCAGAGCAGGGGATGAAAACCACCACAGAACATGCTGTCCTCTCGTATGAGGACCTTGCAGCAGTTGTGACAATAGAAACAAAGAATCAGGCCACATAAAAAAATAATGTCATGTAATGCTTGGTAGTGCAACTGTATGGTCTGATGCAAAGGTTATATATGTACATTAGAGCTGGACAGAATCAGTTCTGGAACTCGGTTTTACCATAATCTCAAATTAATCTCTGACATAGTTTTTCCAATATCTTCCCAATTCCCGATATTATCACAAATTAATGTAATTCAGGTGACATATCCTGTTCAGTGCAATGATTTCCTCATAGATGCCATTTTATGTGCAGGTGACTTGCGTCACCTGACCGACAAGGATGGATTGGAGGCATTGCCAAATTCAGTGGAATCAAAACTGCAATACCTTACTCCTATGTGTTTTCTTTCTACTGTTGTTGACTTGTTCATTTGCGCTCTCGCAATGTTTATCGTGTTAAAAGCTGTGAACATCTGTTAGTTCCTGCCAATGTTAGTTTCAAAATGAAACCACATTCTTCATGCTATGTTCAACACTAAGTTAGCTACAACCCTTAGTCCACAATTTTGTTTACCTGGTTACACAATGCAGGGCCCAAGAATTCATTTACATATTTTACTGCTCTTTTGACTCCTAACAAGAGGAAGATGGAGTTTGAAGAGTCATGAGGAGGAGGGGTGGGGGGGTTGGATGTGGTCATTAAGATATCAATGTGCAGTATGTCAAAAAGGAGCACAGGCAACAGGTTTTATATATATATATATATATATATATATATATATATATATATATATATTTTTTTTTTTTTTTTTTTACCTTTGCCCATGTAACGAGTTTTGTCATTGTCACGAAGCTCCAGAGCCTCATAGATGCCCGTAGAAGCACCGCTGGGCACTGCAGCTCTGAAGAGACCTGGGCAGCACAAAGGACATTTCTTTGGTTACTAAAAAAAAGTTCAGTCACACCTTAAACTACTGCCTATAACTGTGACTTATCCACATTGAAAAATGCATTTCAATGATAACTTCTGTGACTCTTGAAAATGACCAACTTCGAAGCTCCAGCACTCCCAAATGTAAAAGCAAATTTATGGGCTTGATGTATGTGCTGTAGTGACATTTGAAACTGATACTTGTGAATGATGAGACACTCTACACGACAACATGTTAGTGAATTAATTACATCTCACACTAGTAGGTGAGGCTCATCAAGGTGCCCATTTCCCCTGCAGAGACAAATGGACCATATAAAAGGGAGAATTGTGCTGGCTGTGCTGTAGCGCGCTATTATGTAACAGGGCCAGATGAGGGATCAACTGAGCATGTGCAGTCCATCTGTGAAAGCATGTCAGTCTATTCAGTTTGCTCAGTGAACCGACATGATGGGGAATTTAATGCTTTGGGAGGAGGGGGCACAGCAGCCATGTGGGCCAATAGCGCAACTTCAGGAAATCACAATTGTATTCCTTTAGTCGAGACAGTCGTTACCAGCTTAACAGAGCTGCTGAAATTCCATCACG
Organism: Syngnathoides biaculeatus; assembly: GCF_019802595.1. Lineage (NCBI taxonomy): Eukaryota > Metazoa > Chordata > Actinopteri > Syngnathiformes > Syngnathidae > Syngnathoides > Syngnathoides biaculeatus. The sequence continues at coordinate 33,761,945 of NC_084641.1, forward strand.
TTAACAGCACATACAGCAGTGTGTCCGTTAGAGGGACTCCTTACGTAAGCGAATGCATGATAGACGTGCCGTCATCTAAGCTGCGAGGATGGCAAATCAGACCTGGCTGCCTTGGGAAGGGAATCTCCTCACCGTTTGGAAAGGGAAGGGAGACATTTACAGTTAATGAGGAGAACTTGGCAACCAGTCCATCCAAATGAGAAGCATAACAAAGCTGTGAGCCGGGGGCCTTCCATGTCAGTAGTCATTCAGGTTGCCTCATTGACATTCCCAGGACTTTACATTGAATTGACTCTTTTGTTTCAGTCCGTAGAGTGGTATTAATAGCCAAATACAAGTATTCTATCCCTAAGGTGGCTGAATGCAAGAACACGTTTTCACCTACCCAGGCCTGCTGCAATTACTTTAGCATCATTATTTATACAACACTGCGATCCTGGACCAAATAGTCACATCAACCGTAGGCTAGTATGTATGAGCAACTGTAACTGTGCTCTAAAACAGGAATCATTACAGTGAGGCCAGGCTGATATTATTACATGAGCTATTTGTACATAGACAACATCTGAGATCATCAGACCAAAACCGCGAAGGCTCATCGCTAGAACACATATCTCGCAAGTGCGAAGAGAAAATTAAGCAGCTCAGAATTTTATTCTAATTATTGATAAGCACAAATGTGAGGAGTCACACATGGTGTATAAATAGGTGCCCACCCATCAAATTATGGCTAATACCATAACAATGTAATATATAAATGCAATGTGTTACTTTACTCTTCATCATTAAAAGCACACACTTGGTTCCCAATTACAAACTGTTGCATCTCATTCAAATGTGGACTACAGTATTCAGTGATGATTTGATATAGTGATGATGAAATACATAACTAAAATAAAAAAACAAAAATTTCAAACTGAAATGATAATTTCCAGTTTCAACTGATATTTGTAGAACGTGACATAAAATGGTATTTCAAATTTTTGATCAGTAAAAATTCTTCATCTGACAAACTTAAATCTGAAGAAAAGTTAAATGCACTGGCCTGTCAAGGAATAAACACGAACAGTCTATACCTGCAATGTTTTGAAAATGCCGAAAGTTTAGTTCAACATAATCCCTCTGTAACTAGCGATACATTGTAACAAACATTCCTGTCAGCAATCGTGATGTATTGTTGTAATCTAGCGTAATTTATGGCCGTATCTATTGTCAATCCGTTGATGAAAGCTAGCAATAGATGATCTAGATCTTCCTAAAGCATGTAGAGGGGAAAAATTTTCAACTTCAAGTTAAAGTTTACCAAAAATGACCGTTCGCATTTAGATATATGAACAGACTAGTCTAACGTTAGAACTTAGATCAAGTCAAAGTAAATCACAATCTCAATATGATTATAGTTAGATACTGAAACATTATCTGTGTTATATCCCAGAAATGTTTTGAGTGTAAGTGAATTTCCTTTGATATGGCTCATGAAGTTGATGACTTTCGACATAAATGCGCTCGCAGTATGTGAAGCAGCTCGGAACATGTGCTTTAGGCATAACGTCCGAACATGCGCAATATGGTTAACTTGCATTTCCTGTTTCCGGGTGAATACTGATTGTTTAGGATCAGGCTTTTTTGTTACCAACGTTTCTGAAATAAACATGTAAATTAATGTCAAGACTACACAAAATAAGCGACATTTTTCAATATTTCAATTCGTAACAAATTTTAAGCGCGTGATTTTTTTGTGCTCGACTGTGCAGATTTGCGAGTGCGACGGCGTGCGGGCGCATATGCACCCATCAAATCACAGTGACTGCTAATGTAATAGTACATACATGACTAATTGTTTGTGCTGTAAGAGGAGTCTACAAAAGGAAAGCAACAAAATGCCACGTAGAGACTACAGCAATATTTGAACTTTATTGAGGGTCATTCAGAAGTAATTTCAATGGTGGCTGGAGTGTCCTGACTGCCATTTGACATGAGTTTGTATTGATTGGTTAATTCAGAACACAGTCACATTTATAAGAGGGTGTGCACATTTGTGCATCCACTTTGGCTCAGTTGTGTCATTTTATTTCCCCTTTTGAAAATATATACTTTTTAATTCAAGTGAGCTGTAACGTTTGCAAGTCAAAAAACAGTTGACAATTTATCATGGTTAAATTTTTGGCATTCAATGGTTAGAAACTAGTCTATGCGACATGAACCATTTCAGGTGTACAGTACCTTTCTTGGTGTAGAGATCGACCTCCACAGTGGGGTTGCCACGAGAGTCGAAAATTTCGCGAGCGTAGATCTTCAGGATGGACATGGTTGACTTGGATCTGCACAGACATCGGGAAGTTGAGAGGTCTCTACAAAGACATGCTTGGTCTTTCCACATGCATACTCACCAAATTAAATGATTAAAAATACCTACAATTTTTTTTACTATCTACCACTATGTGCTACCAAGTGTGCTGCCTATGAGCACTAGGAGAGGTCTGCTCAGAGAAGCAGATGTATGAGGTTTGGCTTAGCTACATGTATATATGCTTAGTCAGGAAAAAAAAAAGATGCAAAAATGTTTGTGAAATAGTTTAACATTATAAAAAATTGCAATAAGGGACAAAAGGATAAAATATCAATACTATCTTTAAAATGATACGGTGCCGGGGCCAGAGTCACGGTTTAATCTAATGTTGACTTTGTTATCCATCCAAGCGCAAATAATGGAGGTCACAGAGCCAGACATTTTGGCTGAGGGGTTCACTGGGCCATTATTGATTTGTAATTGCTTTCAACCAGTGGCTCCCAGTCTCCTTTCCCAAATGGAAGCTACTCACCAATGGTGCATGGCGGTGGTGCCGCGGTTTTCCAATCTAAAGGTAATTTGTCGACGTGGTAGTTTGGGGCAGAGGAGACCAATTTTTTTTTTTTTTGCTTCAGCTCATCAGTGCTGCTCGTCAGTTTGAGACTATTGTCTTATTATACTGAGGTTTGCAGTTTTCAGATACACATGGATTTGCCCAAAATGATAAAAATGGGTCATGTGTAGTGATAAAGATTAACTGCAACTCATCCCCTTTTCGCTTTCATTTTCAAATTGACAAATATTGGTGGAATTCATGAGACTTTCTCCAATGTAACCAGAGCAACAAAAAAAAAAAAGTAAAAGTACCTAAATAAAGGAAGTACTTTTCTGTAAAAAGACCACATCTTTTTCTCAAGCAATGTGAAGTACCTAATTTTCACAATGCTTTCATTCATCATTCCATCAATGAGACATGATATGCACAATGTATAAGGTGTTTTGTCGATTGTCTACAAGAAATACCACGATTTTGGTCCCCTAGGGGGAGCTTCGCGTTTCTGCATTATCATTGCAGGGTCCAAAATGGCAGCACAAAATGGCAGTAATTGATAAATCATGCATTAGATTTATATGCCATATGCAGTATATATTTCTGTGGGTGTATATTTGCTCTCCATCAATGATTCTCGGTTAGACATAGCATATTTGAATGACACCGACGAGAAACGTCCCTTTTAAACGTTGACAGCGAAAGAATAAGTACGCGTTCCGTTTTTTTTTTTTTTGGGGGGGAGGGGGGTTATTGTAAATTAAGCATCGACGATGCAGTCGTTAACTAACTCAACGTTTTAATCATTTTGTTCTACACACCCCGGTCGCAAGTATGTGGCAAGCAACTGGTGTCGCTTCGAAATGTGTCCGAAACGTTCTCATAGTTTGCATTTCAGTGTTCCGCGACTGCGGGGCGTTTGCAACCCGACTCCTGCTCCTGTCATCCACCAAAGTTCTTAAAAAAAAAAATTAAGCGTGTGCGTGTGTGGTGCGAGGGCTTCCCTCGCCAGCTGACGGGGTCGTTTCAAAAATAGTCGCCAGGCTACAAACCACAGTCCCCACCGAGGGGCATTTGCGAAGAGCAGACAAGTACTCGAAAGGACACATAAAGTCAAGGGCAACACTTTCAAGTACACGTTTGGGGTATGAAATGATCACCAACGCCGTGTTAATATATGACGCAAAGAAAACGACATAATATACAACTTAAATGTGACACACAAGACGGCGTGAAAACGACTTTGAAGTTACCTTTCCGGCCTAACTATGTGCAAAAAAGGTGCTGCCTGTGGCTGCGGCTGCGTCGTACGGCGAAGCAGAAGAGGGGAAGGCGCTGGTGACTTGCGGAACTCGACGATAACTGGACCACATCGACGCAGAACAGAGCGGCGGAGCCACGCCATTGGCTGGAGCAGGGTCACGCGGCACAGCAGTGCGAGGTGGGGGGGCACGTTCGCCGTGGAAGAAACGAGGACAATGACGTAGAATAAAAACGAGACTGCGCACTCTGCATCCGTTAAGGACGGCGCAATGGTCAGTAGGCTCTGACTTTCGGTCAGGGCAAAAAGCATGATAAACATACATTATTATGGAAAACGATGCAATAAATCTAAATACTTGGGATGTTTTGGTTCCCAAGAGAAATGAATATAATCTAAACATTTGCAGCATGCCCAGGAAGGTTTAGAAGATACGATAACACATACATATATTATAGGAAGTACAGGCCTTAATATTCCCCATGCCAAACGTCACTGCCACGCCCATCTCTCATCCTAGTGTAGCAGGCATATCAATTGATTTATTCCACAATTTATAAGGAATTTTTCCGGACACTTTTTCTACAAGAAGATGGAAATGTTGTTAATAAACTCCACACACATATACATTTTACAGTTAACTGTTTCCTGCTCTGGTCGTCTTCTCCTGGGCCGAGGTTGTCCTCCTCGGGGTTAACTCCCTTCTCGCGTCGCACCTTCGAAACTCAATGGGAGGAGTAGTAATAACACAGAGTATCGATTCGGTAATATAGTCGCTTTATTTTCTCTTAGCACACAACACTCATGCGCAGTCCGTCACCAATACACACGCCTTCCTGCATTAAGCCCGCCGTCACAACACCCACAACACATTCAGTTGATACCCTTTCTTCTTCTTTTCCTTTTGGCTTGTCCTGTTAGGGGTCGCCACAGCGTGTCATCTTTTTCCATCTTAGCGTATCTCCTACATCTTCTCGAACACCAAATGCCCTCATGTCTTCCCTCACAACATCCATCAACTTTCTCTTTGGTCTTCCTCTCGCTCTTTTGGCCGGGAGCTCCATCCTCAGCACCCTTCTACCAATATACTCACTCTCTCGCCTCTGGACATGTCCGAACCATCAAAGTGTACTCTCTCGAACCTAGTATCTAAAACATCCAATTTTGGCTGTTCTCTAATGAGCTAATTTCTAATCCTTTCCAGCCTGCTCACTCCTAGCGAGAACCTCAACATCTTCATTTCTGCCACCTCCAGTTCTGCTTCCTGTTGTTTGTTCAGTGCCACTGCCTCTAATCCGTACATCATGGCCTCACCACTGTTTTATAAACTTTGCCCTTCATCCTAGCAGAGACTCTTCTGTCACATAACACAGCAGACACCAATCTGCTTGGACCAGTTTCTTCTCTTCCTTACCACACTCACCATTGCTCTGGATCGCTGACCCCAAATATTTGAAGTCGTCCACCCCCGCTATCTCTTCTCCCTCGAGTCTCACGCTTCCTCCTCCTCCCCTGTCATTCATGCATATATATTCTGTTTTACTTCGGCTAATATTCATTCCTCCTTTCCAATGCATGCCTCCATCTTTCTAATTGTTCCTCCACCGGCTCCCTGCTTTCACTGCATGTCAGAATATCATCTGCAAACATCATAGTCCAAGGGGATTCAATTATAACCTCGTTTGTCAGCCTACCATTACCACAGCAAACAGGAAGGGGCTCAGAGCTGATCCCTGATGCAGTCCCACCTCCACCTTAAAATTGTTTTGTCACACCTCACTACTGTTATGCAGCACTCATATATGTCCTGTACTATTCAAACATATTTCTCCGTCACATGCAGTACCACAGTTCCCCTCTTGGTATTCTGTTATAGGCTTTCTCAAGATCCACAAAGACACAATGTAGTTCCTTCTGACCTTCTCAGTACTTTTCCATGAGCATCCTCAAGGCAAATAATGCATCAACTCTTTCTAGGTATGAAACCATACTGTTGCTCACAGATACTTACTTCTGTCCTGAGTCTAGCTTCCACAACTCTTTTCCATAACTTCATTGTGTGGCTCATCAACTTTATTCCTCTATAGTTCCCACAGCTCTCCACATCACCTTTGTTCTTAAAGGAGAAGTCCGGTCATTTGGATTAACAATGTATCACGTCATTCCCGTCCAAAGAACCAGCCGAACATTCAACATTATTTACAGTCACAGGTTCAAATCTCTATGAATGTATTCCTCTGTCTTCCCGCGGAACCGATACTGCTATTCCTTCATCAGATGAGGATAAATCCGAGAAATCAGCCCTGGTCATAATTGTTTCCCAACGTAAGCGAGCCTTTGTTGCAGCACATAATACGTCACATCCGCGGACGTAAGTCATGTGACTCGCCAAAACGGCGGCGCCCATGAAAATCCGTAATTTCAGATAAAAATCGTCTCAAAACACCATTAAAGGGCTACTGTCATGAAATGCATGATTTTTAGTATGTTATTCAGGCAGCCAATATGGGCCCATGCGTTTTTTCACCACAAGACATCATTTTGACGTATGCAGCTTTTTGTAACTCCCGCCATGAAAATCCTCTCGAGGGATTTGTTTTTGAGAAGAAGCAGGAAGTGACGTAAAGGACAGCGGCGTCCCCTCGTGGACTCGTTTGTTTCCATTAGTTTTACCTCCGGGAAGGTAGCTCGTTGTTCCTTCGTATTAGCCAAAACTCCGGCTCGTTGCATTGCTGGACTTTGCTTGAACACTCGGGAGGATGGATTTACCCTTCATGAGTTTGCAAGAGACCCGGTTCGTCGTGAAAAATGTATTGCACGGGTGCAGAGGACGAGAGCTTCGTGGGTTCCAAATAACAGGTAGGTCTGTCTATAGCTACTAAAAAAAATAATAGTTTGAGGCGGACCACGTAATCGGTCTCTCATAACATAATAAAAGAGCCTCTGACGAAATATGTTGATGTGTGCGTCGGACGGCGTCTGGTTGCTGCGCGGACGGCGGCGAACCTGAAGAACCCAACCAAGAATGGCTCACTCAGCCGTGTGCACGCAGTAATGCACCCCGGCTTGACGGTGTTCATCGAGTACTGCGGCGTCTATGAACAACCCCCTAAAGCAGCATCGCTCGGCTCCGTCATAAGCCACACCGGCTGGCTGCAATGAGCCACGATGGCTCAGCTCCGCCGCGGAAGTGGATCGGACGGGGATGCGGTTTGGCCGTGATCGCATATCATCTGAATATGGCTCGAAACAATAGTGTAATATTACCCCGAGGGCTCGAAACAATAGTGTAATATTGCCCCGGTAACTTCACTTGGTTGTGTGGTGTTATCCTTTTGAAAAAGAGCTTCCGTGTCAGAAGGGGCGCATTTGTCTCCCATAGTTAGGATGTTTTCATTGGCGAATGTCCGGGTGACATCACGGACGGAGGGTGCAGCCAATATGGCGACCACTTGGATGTCGTAGAATGACACTTCTGCAACTTTGCGCATGGATGACGCGTTCTCCACTCTCATTTAATTTTTCGTATAGACATTGAAGTGAATAATGTTATATGTATTTTTCATGACAATATCTATTTTAGAATGTTTATAGGGATGACACTTGGGCTTTAAATGATAGAGGATTAACCTCAAATTTTCAAGTTACAGTACATATGACATGACCGATTGGATACATTGTTAATCCAAACAACCGGACTTCTCCTTTAAAAATGGGAACCAGCACACTTTTCCTCCATTCTTCAGGCATCTTCTCACTCGGTAGTATTCTGTTGAATAAGTTGGTCAAAAACTCTATAGCCACCTCTCCAAATTGGTTCCATCCCTCCACGGGTATGTCATCAGGACCAACTGCCTTTCCATTTTTCATCCTCTTTAGTCTCTTTCTAACTTCCCCCTTACTAATCATTACCACTTCCTGGTCCTTCACACTTGCCTCTTCTACTCTTCACTCTCATTTTCTTCATTCATCAACTTCTCAAAGTATTCTTTCCATCTATTTAGCTCACCACTGGCACCAGTCAACACATTTCCCTCTCTATCCTTAATTACCTTAACCTGCTGCGCATCCTTCCCATCTCTATCCCTCTGTCTGGCCAACCTGCCACCTCTACCTTTGCCCTATGACACATCTCAATGTATTCCCTTTGCCTCTCTTCAGTCCTCTCAGTGTCCCACTTCTTCTTCGCTAATCTCTTTCCTTGAATGACTTCCTGTATTTTGGGGTTCCTCCACCAAGTCTCCTTCTTCCCTTTCCTACCAAGAAGACACACCAAGTACTCTCCTGCCTGTCTCTCTGATTACCTTGGCTGTCGTAGTCCAGTCTTCCGGGAGCTTCTGCTGTCCACCGAGAGCTTGTCTCACCTCTTTCCTTAAGGCCGCACACCATTATTCCTTTCTCAACTTCCACCACCTAGTTCTCTGCTCTACCTTTGTCTTCTTAATTTTCCTACCCACCAACAGAGTCATCCTACACACCACCATCCTATGCTGTTGAGCAACACTCTCCCATACCACTACTTTACAGTCAGTAACGTCCTTCAGATTACATCGTCTGCACAAAATATAATCCACCTGCGTGCTTCTCACTCCTACCCATATTCCTGCCTCTTCTGAAAAAAAGGTGTTCACTCTGCTGTTCCATCCTTTTTGCAAAATCCACCACCATCTGTCCCGCAATGTTCCTTTTCTGTATTCTGTACTTATCCATCAGTTCTTCGTCGCCCCTGTTTCCTCCACCAACATGTCCATTCCAATCTGCACCAATCACAACTCTCTCTATCTGGGATGCTCACAAGTACCTCTATCTCTCCAGCCATCCATTTTCTTTGCCATTTATCCTCACGAGGGTTGCGGGGAGTGCTGGAGCCTATCCCAGCTGTCAACGGGCAGGAGGCGGGGTACAACCTGAACTGGTTGCCAGCCAATTGCAGGGCACATAGAGACAAAAAGATGCACTCACAATCACACCTACGGGCAATTTACAGTGTCCAATTAATGTTGCATGTTTTTGGGATGTGGAAGGAATCTGGAGTGCCCGGAGAAAACCCACACAGGCACAGGGAGAACATGCAAACTCCGCACAGGCGGGGCTGGGATCGAACCCGGGTCCTCAAAACTGTGAGGCCAACACTTTACCACCTGAGACACCGTGCCACCACTTCCTTCATCTAGTTCCTTCCAAAACTTCTCTTCCAACTCAAGGTCACATCCTACCTGTGGGGCATAGCCGCTTTTCACATTATACATAACACCCTCAATTTCAAATTCCAGCCTCATCACTCGATCTGATACTCTTCACCTCCAATACTTTCTTAGCTGGCACTTCCTTTAAAATAACCCCTACTCCATTTCTCTTCCCATCTACTCCGTGGTAGAATAATTTACACCTTGCCCCTAATCTTCTAGCCTTACTATCTTTCCACCTGCTCTCTTGGATGCACAAAATATAACTATATCTCCTAATCATCATGTCAACCAACTCCTGAATTTTTCCTCTCGTAGTCTCAATGTGCAAAGTCCCTACAGTCAGTTGTAGGCTCTGTGTATTCCTCTTCTTCTTCTTCTGCCGATGAATCCACTTTCCTCCTCTTCTTCTTTATCTTTGAAACGCAATAGCTGAATTTCCACTGACGACCTGCAGGTTAACAGTGCCGGGGGTGGGCGTTGTTAACCTCGGCCACGACCGATCCGGTATGGGAGTCTTTCAATAAATGTTCATATTGGTTTGACACAGTTTATACGCCGGATGCTCTTCCTGACGCAACCCTCTTGTCATGGTCCTGGCGGTGCAGGTCCCCTACACACCTGCATTGATTAGGAGGCGCACACCTGCACCTCAACTGCAATAATGAACCCCAGTACTTATAGGACCCAGCGGACAGTCTGGCTTTGCCAGATCATTGCCATTGATGCCTTGTTCCCGCACATCCTCTCCTCTGATCTCGACTCCCAATGTACCGACCCTTGCCCATCTCCTGACCTATCCTGTAAGCCTGTCGTCATTATTACTGCTACTCTCGTGGACTGCCTGCCTCGTTACTGACTCTGGACTGAATAAAGATATTTCCCGAACTGCCTCCACGTTTCCCGAGTCGTGCATTTGGGTGCAACTCCGCGTTCTGGATTTATCCGGGCTTGGGACTGGCCTACAGATTGCACTAGCTTGTGTCCCCATAGGACTGCATTATTCAGATGATACCCTTTAATTGAGATTATTCTTTACAAACTTGAAATGTAACCTTTAGTGTACACTTCCACTCATTTATACGCATAATGAGATACATTTGTAACATTTATATTCAACAGTATACAGCCTGCGATACATAATAATTGTAATACACTGATTTTGAAATATATCAGTGACTGGGATATACAAGAATTGTGATCAGGCTGTGATATACTGTATGCCTGTGATAGTGAAATATCAGTGACTGTGATACAAAATAATTGTGATGAAGCTGTGATATACGCCTGTGATACTGAAATATATCAGTGATAGAAGCGTCTTATACACCTAGATCTAATACTGCAAACATATTAATCTGCACTGTATTGATATATTTTCCACATTCATAATTAGAATAATTAATGCAGCCCTATGGGGGCACAAACCAGTGCAATCCATGGGCCGGTCCCAAGCCCGGATAAATGCAGCGGGTTGCGTCAGGAAGGGCATCCAGCGTAAAAACTGTGCCAAACAAATATGAGCGTTCATCTAAAGAATCCCATACCGCATCGGTCGTGGCCCGGATTAACAACGCCCGCCCCCGGCACTGCTAACCTGCAGGGCGTCGGTGGAAATTCAGCTACTGTGGGTCGAAGACAACGAAGAGGAGGAAACCGGATCAATCGTCAGAAGAAAAAGAGGAATGCACAGAGCCTACAACTGAGTGTAGTGGCATGTAGGTTCTCGCTCAGAGTGAGCAGGTTGGATAGGATTAGAAATGACCTCATTAGAGGGACAGCCAAAGTTGGATGTTTCGCTGATGAGGTTCGAGAGAGCAGACTTCGATGTTTTGGACATGTTCAGAGGCGAGAGAATGAGTATATTGGTGGAAGGGTGCTGAGGATGGAGCTGCCAGGCAAAAGGGCGAGAGGAAGACCAAAGAGAAGGTTTATGGATGTGGTGAGGGAAGACATGAGGGCAGTTGGGGTTAGAGAGGAAGATGCAGGAGATACGCTAAGATGGCAAAAGATGAATCGCTGTGGCAACCCCTAACGGGACAAGCCGAAAGGAAAAGAAGAAGATAATTACAATAATTAATTATGAAGGTTAAACTGAAACACACTTATGGGTGAAAAATTACTTCTTTGCGACCACCTTCACGGTTTTGATAGCCTACAACGCAACAATGATTAACCACATTGACACCAAAAAAGCTAACCAATGTTATTGTTTCACAATGTACAATTGTAAGGATGTCAAAGGATGTCAACTTTCTCTTGAAATTGTACCCAAAGCAATTTTTTGTCCTGACTGGAAGTTGAAGCCGAATTACCACAAGAAAGGTTCTGTGCGCAGTTAGTTTTTATTCTACGTGATTGAACGAGGTGCAGAATGTCAATGTCTCTGCCTGATCACATCGTTGTTCATCAACTGGTCTGCATATCTTGGGTGTGGCAAAATCACAGGGTTGGTGAGGATGCCTCGTTATTCCAATACTACCAAAAGTTTGATCATCTTCATTACTCCTTCCAGATTCCTCAAGAGATTCAAACTAAACATATTTATCTCATTGAGTACATCTTGGAAACTATTTTCCACACTCCCTAAGTTTGTACTTTTCTCACAATTCCAGTATTTCACTAAGAATTTAGTTTGAGATGAAAATACATTTTCCAAGTTTCACCCATCCTTCCATATTTCACAACTCTCATTCTATCCTGCCTGTGGCAACGCAGCAGTTCCGACCTCAGGTGTCCCCTGAAGCACCTGTCTTTGCAAAGAGGGAGAACTGTCAGAAGCGTCAGAAGCAAGACTACGACAGATCCACTAGGCCAATGTCAGCACTACCTGCTGGCTCACCTGCCTGTTTCCAGCGGAAAAATGGCACCTGGAAACCAGCGACAGTCACTCGACCAGCTCAGACACCAAGAAGCTATCACATCCAGACCAGTGATTGCCAGTCCTTCAAACGCAACCAGCGACACCTGCTGGACAATGGCGCAAGTACCACAGAGCGACCAGAAACCAATGAGGGCAACTCCAGTTCCACGCAAAAGGACCTAGATGCACAGCGTCATCACACCGGGTGGGTCTGAGTGCGAACCTGATGATGCTGACCCCTACCAACGCACCAGGTTTGGACGTATCATTAAGCCGAAGCGAATCCTCGACTTATAATTGATTGATTGTACAGGGTGTAGGCAGATTGCTGCTCTTGAGAAAAAAAAAAAGCTTCATAGCAATGTTGTATCATTCTCTGAAATTAATTGCACTGAAAAAAAATTGTAGTATGACTTTCAAACGCCAGTGAATAGTTTTTCAAGACACTCAGTTTTTCTGTAAGTGATTTAATTGTTCCATAGGTACATCGACCAGCAATTTCCGTAAAAGGAAGATATAATGTTGTGGCTACGGTTATCGTTTGATCTTTTATCTTGAAGGTCCTTTGACAAATGAACACTGTAAGGTGATTGAGGCACTTGTGCTGGAGTGAGGAATAAAGAAAGAAGCCACATGTGAAACTCAAGAGCAAGTATCATCCCGTTATTCTTAGATTGAGCTGGAGTACTTCTCGTGTATAGCAAGATAATAATTATTAACAACATTATTGATTGTTTTGTCTGTTAATTTTATAAATGTGCTGCAAATGATGAGTTTCTTGCCTAGATTTGATCAATTAGATTTAATTTCTATAGAACCTTTGATACAATAAAATGTACCACAAAAAGCTTTACACAACAGAACAAAAGAAAGAACAAACCCAATATTGCTGACACACAAATTGATTCACAAATGCATACACTGAAATTCCCTTCACACACATTCCGCAATACAGTGAAGAAAATAAGTATTTGAACACCCTCCTATATTGCGAGTTCTCCCACTGAGAAATCATGACGGGGTCTGAAATTTTCATTGTAGGTGCATGTCCACTGTGAGAGAGATAATCTAAAAAGAAAAATCCAGAAATCACAATGTATGTTTTTAACGATTTATTTGTGTGATACAGCTGCAAATAAGTATTTGAACACCTGAGAAAACCAATGTTAATATTCGGTACAATAGCCTTTGTTTGCAATTACAGGGGTCAAACGTTTCCTGTAGTTGTTCACCAGATTTGCACACATCGCAGGAGGGATTTTGCCCCACTCCTCCACACAGATCTTCTCGAGATCAGACAGGTTTATGGGCTGTCGCTGAGAAAGACCGAGTTTCAGCTCCCTCCAAAGATTTTCTATTGTGTTTAGGTCTGGAGACTGGCGAGGCCACGCCAGAACCTTGATATGCTTCTTACGGAGGCACTGCTTGGTTGTCCTGGTTGTGTGCTTCGGGCAATTGTCATGTTGAAAGACCCAGCCACGACCCATCTTCAATGCTTTGAGGGAAAGAGGTTGTTCCCCAAAATCTCACAATACATGGTCACGGTCATCCTCTCCTTAATACAGTGCAGTCGTCCTGTCCCATGTGCAGAAAAACACCCCCAAAGCATGATGCTACCACCCCCATGCTTCACAGCAGGGATGGTGTTCTTGGGATGGAACTCATCATTCGTCATCCTCCAAACACGGTGAGTGGAATTATGACCAAAAAGTTCAATTTTGGTCTCATCTGACCACAAAACCTTCTCCCATGACTCCTCTGTATCATCCAAATGGTCATAGGCAAACTCAAGACATGTGCTAGTTTAAGCAGGAGAACCTTCTGTGAATTGCATCATGATTTCAAACTATGACGTCTTAGTGTATTACCAACAGTCACCTTGGAAACGGGTTGTCCCAGCTCTTTTCATGTCATTGACCAAGTCATATCGTGTAGTCCTGGGCTTTCCAGCCATGTTGAGTTGTACAATTTTGTCTCTAGTGTCTTTGGAAAGCTCTTTGGTCTTGGCCATGTTACAAGTTTGAGTCTTACTGGTTATGTGGCTAACGACCTCACACAGGTGCATCTGATTCAGGATAATACATGGAGTGGAGGTGGACTTTTAAAGGCGGACTAACAGGTCTTTGAGGGTCAGAATTCTCGCTGATAGACAGCTGTTCAAATACTTATTTACAGCTGTATCACACAAATAAATCGTTAAAAAAATCATACATTGTGATTTCTGGATTTTTGTTTTTAGATTATCTCTCTCACAATGGATATGCGCCAATGATGACAATTTAAGACCCCTCCATGATTTCTAAGTGGGAGAACTTGCAATATAGCAGGGTGTTCAAATACTGATTTTCTTCACTGTAACACACCATGATAGAAAACTGAAAGAAAGCCAACTGGAGCACTGTACTGTCAGAAATGTCCTCTGAGGAAACACTACAGGTTTGATTAAACCCCCCCCCCCAAAAAAAAAAAAACAAACCTAAATTAATACAACAAACAATGACAATATTACAATATTAATCATTAAGAAATGAGAGGTCAATAAAATAGTTCAAATCAAAGTAAAATGATAGTGTTAATGAGTGAAAATGAACATGAAATGATACTGTACACTAAAAAGGAATAGTAAACTGACTACATTATATATAGTGGCCTCCGGAATTATTGGCACCCCTGGTTAAGATGTGTTTTTTTCCTTCTAAATAATATGGGACCTTAATAGAAAAAAAGAGAAAAATCCACCGATACAAGTGCATTTATTCAGTGGGGGGAAAATCCCACATAAAGAAATAATTATTTGACAATAAATAATGTGTGTCACAATTATTAGCACCCCTGGTGTTAATACTTTGTACAACCCCCTTTTGCCAACAAAACAGCACATAATCTTCTCCTCAAATGTTTCACAAGATGGGAAAAGACAGAAAGAGGGATCTTCAGCCATTCTTCTTTGCAGAATCTCTCTAAATCATCCAGAGACCTGGGTCCTCTTCAGCTCACCCCACAGGTTTTCAATGGGGTTGAGGTCTGGGGACTGAGATGGCCATGGGAGGAGCTTGATTTCGTGTCTGGTGAACCATTTCTGAGTAGATTTGGCCATATGTTTAGGGTCATTGTCTTTCGGGCAGAGGGCAACAGATTTTGATTTAAAATGTCCTGGTATTTCAAAGCATTCATGATGCCATGCACCCTAACAAGGTTCCCAGGGCCTTTGGAAGCGAAACAGCTCCACAGCATCACTGACCCACCCCCATACTTCACAGTGGGTATGAGGTGCTTTTCAGCATGCGCATCTTTTGTGGCACGCCAGATCCACTTCGAGTGTTTGTTGCCAAAAACCTCAATCTAGGTCTCATCTGACCAAAGCACATGGTCCCAGTTGAAGCCCCAATACCGCTTGGCAAACTCCAGATGTTTGCATTTATGATTTGAGTAACGAAAGGTTTTATCTGTGCATGCCTCCCAAACAGCTTGTTGGCGTGTAGAGAACGCCTGATAGTCGATTTGGAGACTTTGTGACCCCAGGATGCCATTTGTTGTAATTCTGTAACAGTGAGCTTTGGAGATCTTTTGATTTCTCTTACCATCCTCCTCACTGTGTCTGCGTGGTAGCAAAATAAACATGGGTCCTCGTCCAGGCTTGTTTACTGCTGTTCCAGTTGTTTGAACTTCTTAAATTATTCCTCTCACAGTGGATATGGGCAGCTGCAGTTGAGTGCCAATCTTCTTGTAACATCTGCCTCACTTGTATGCTGCGTTCCTTTGTCTTTCCCATGTTTAAGAGTGGATAAGAGAAATGGCCTCTGTGTCATGTCATATTTATACCCCAGGCTTTTAACACATCTTAACCGGGGGTGCCAATAATTATGGAGGGCACTGTGTGTGTGTATATATATATATATATATATATATATAAAGATTTTTAAAATTGATCCTGAAGCACACAGGTAACATGAAGAGACTCCAAAATCAGTGTAATGTGAGCTTTTTCTATGGTATTTGTCAGAACTGTACTTGTGCAGCTCAGTTCTGGTTTTGCGGCGATCGTATAATATTAGTTTCAGGAAGACCAGAAAGAAGAGTACAGTATTGCCATTATCAATTCCATAAATGACCAAAACATGAATTACTGTCTCTGTCTTGGCTTTGGAAATATTTTTCAGATGATTAAACCTGTTCTTCGTGATACGTCTGATGTGGTTGTTCAGCTTAAAAGTGATTCAAATACCACACCTAGTTTATTGATTTTTATAAAACAAACTTTCTTTCGGCTCGTCGTTTGGGGTCCCCTCAGGATAGCAACTCAAATGAACGCTTATATTTCTTTGGCACAGTTTTTACACAGGATGCCCTTCCTGATGCAACCCCTCTTGGGGAGTGGAGGCCCCAGTGAGACACGAACTCATGACCCCTGGTTTACCAAACCAATGCTCTAACCACTGAGCTCTGGGGCCTCCATCTTGATTTATATTATTCATTATTATTATTCATTTCATATTTCTAAATTTTTTTTTTCTTAGTGGTTTGGGACTAATACTTCTGTTCTGTCCTGGTTGTGCTGCAAGAGGTTATTTGTCATTTATGACTATGAATGAAAGATTTAAAAGGACATTAATTGGGCCTGTGTCACCTCGAGACACGGCAATTTAGAGGTGTGCAAAAATTTGTACCGTGTCCACTGATGACGTCTTCAACTGGGAGCATGTAAAAATTAAAAAGAAGCTGACCTGAAATTGAACTTTGGAGGACATCATATTTCATTTCACAACTTGTAGATGAGTATTCATTCAAATGTATAAAAATGTCTATTGCTAACACAGGAATGAATGTCTAGCCATCCATTTTCCATAGTGCTAATCTATACTAGTGTCAGAGGTGTGCTGGAGCCTATGCCACCCGACTCTGGGAGAGTCACCTGGCCAATCATATGGCACATATGAACAAACAACTACTATTCAAACCTATGGGCAATTTTGACTTTTCAAGTAATATCCCATGCATGTTTTGGGGATGTGAGAGGAACTCCACGCAGGGATGGGGAGAAAAATGCAAATGCCACACAGACGAGGCCAGATTTGAATCAGAGTCCTCAGAAATGTGATGTAGATGTGCAAACCAGTCAGTCACAGTGCCGCCCAAAAAAAGGAATGTACTCAGTTAAAAATAGCAGCAAATTAGGCAAGCATTTTTTTTTTAGAACTATTTAAAATAATTTCATGATCAATTGTGTCAAAAGCTGCACTCGAGACTAATAAAACCAGGACAGCAAGATTTTTCATGTCCAGTGTGAATGTAATTAGTATATCCTCATTACTGTGTTTACTTTTGAATAGAGAATGGAATTTTGTGGAAATTATCAAATCATTTAGCTGACTGAAACAAGGTTTTGAAAATTCTTACTTAAAATTGGCAGATTGGATACTGGTCGGTCTGTAATTATTGGGTTCCATTGGAATCCAAGCATTCCTCTTCAGAAGGAGCTTAACCATCGCCATCTTAAGAGCGGTCATGTAAAAGCAATAAACTTATTTGAAAAAGGAGGTACGACAAGGATTTAAAATGCAAGTTAATGGTTTTGAGAAACCACTTAACTAACATTACAGCATCAACCAGGACAAACATTCGAGTGCTCCCCCAAATACAGACACATCCTTTGAGTCAACCTTTTGAACTGTGTTTGCTGAATTCCACAATATTGGGCTCGAAAGTAGCTGATAGTCATTTTGTTTTTTAATGAGCTGAAAAATCCCCACTCCTCTAATGTGCCTTATTATGGAGACACTGTGACAATCCCTTTCAAAAGGATCTTATCCCTGAAAACACGTTGCCAAGCAACATTGTAGGTCAGGTCAGCTGTGGGAAGACCAGCTGCACAGACAAAAGGAACAAGAGCAGCCAAACACGCATAGACTTTCCACCACTAAAACATGTGATACGGATGTAACATGAAAAATAACACTGAACTCGTGTGATGTTTCTTGTAAGATATCTCAGTTTCTTAACAAACATTTATTCTTCAACAAATGTTTTACTGGTTGTAAAAATATTTATCTCTAGAAAAATACAGAAAGGCTGGATTTTGGTTTCTAAACCAGTAAAGGTACTTAAAATGCTAAATAAGCTTATTTGACCACCACACAACGGCAGCATATGCTTTATGACAGGTGCCCAAAACACTTTTGTAATACATGCAGTATTCAGACCCTCTTAAATTTTTCACTCTTGGTAAAATTGCATCTACAGTATTTGCTAAAATGATTTATTTTGCCCCCCATCATTAATGTACACACAACACCCCAAACTGACAGAAACACAAAATTTGACATTTTGCAGATTTACTTAAAATGAAAAAATAAAAATAAAAAAAAAGAATCACTCAGCCATAAGTATTCAGATGCTTTGCTCAGTATTTGGTAGTAGCACCCTTTACAGCTAATACAGCGATGAGTCTTTTGGGGAATAACGCAGTATGTTTTTCACAGCTGGATTTGGGGCTCCGTTGCCATTACTCCTTGTGGATTCTGTGGAAGTTGGATGGGGAACATTGGTGGACAGCCATCTTCAGGTCTCCAGAGATGCTCAATTGGGTTTACTGTAGGTCAGCGCACTGACTGGGCCATTCTAGAATAGCGTTGTTCTGCAGCCACTCCGATGATTTACCTGTGTGCTTAGGTTCATTGTCTTGTTTGTAGGTGAACATTTGGCTAAGTCTGAGGTCCTGAGTATTTTGGAGATGGTTTTCGTCGAGGACATTCTTGTATTTCACTGCATCCATCTTTCCTTCGATTGCAACCAGTTGTAACCTGTCCCTGTAGCTGGAAAAACACCCCCACAGCATGATGATACCACCACCGTGCTTCATTTTTGGGACTGTATCGGACATGTGACGAGCAGTGCCTCGTTTTCTATAGACATGCTACTTAGAATTAAGGCAGACAATTTCTATCTTTGCCTTATCAGACCAGAGTATCTTATTTATCACCATCTTGGAGTCCTTTAGGTATATTTTAAACAACTCCATGCGGGCCTTCATGTATCTTGCACTGAGGAGAGGCTTTTCGTTGGGCCAGTCCTGACTGCTAGAGTGCTGCAGTGATGGTTGACTTTCTAAAATTTTCTCCTATCTCCTGACTTCATCTACAGCTACAGTGACCTTTGTGTTCTTCTTTACCTCTCTCAACTGATTGCTCAGTTTAGCCGGATGGCCAGCCCTAGGAAGGGTTCTGGTTAACCCAAACATCTTCCATTTAAAAATGACAGAGGTCACTGTATTCTTAGGAACCTGAAGTATAGCAGAATTGTTTTTGTAAGCTTGGCCACATCTGTGCCTTACTACAATTCTGTCTCTGAGCTCTTCAGGCACTTCCTTTGACCTCATTATTCTCATTTACTCTGATATGCACGGTGACCTGTAAGGTATTATTATATAGACAGGTGTGTGGCTTTCCTAATCAAGTTCAATCAGTACAACTGAACTCCAATGAAGGTGTAGAACCATCTCAAGAATGATCAGAAGAAATGGAAAGCAATTAATGTCCAAAATATATGTAATAATAATAATATTACTTCACATTGGAGAGTTTATTGTATATATGAATTGTGGGGAGTCTTCCTTTAAATAGCAGAGTGTGACAGCAAAGGGACTGAATACCCATGGCTGTGTGATATATATATATATATATATATATATATATATATATATATATATCTATATCACACAGCATATATATATGAAGACGGAAAAAATGAACTTATTTGATTTTAGCGAATGGGTGCAATAAAACAAAGCGTGAAAAATGTATGGGGTTCTGAATACTTTCTGTACACAAAAGTATGCGAGAAGTCAAATTATGAATTGATATTGCTAGAATATGCAATTATTATCTGACAATAAGTTAGATATTTTTATACAAAGAGGATTAAATAACACAAACATTATTACTTCTGTTAAGATATCAGACTTTTGCTATTTACTTGCATTAAGAGAAATAAAACATTTCAATCACTGAATGTCACAAAATCACTGATTCCTGTCCCAAAACAGTAAAACCAATCCTTTTTTTCATGTAAAACATTTTTGAAAGTGTTGTATTGTATATCAATTTTCTCTTTTTCATTATGTTTTTGAAAGACTTGTCCTGTATACTATATAGTATATAGTGTTTATTTTCTCTTTTTTATGACAGGTGGTCTAATATTTTTTTGCAAGTACTGTATGTGTACCAGAGATCTAAAAATCTGAAAACATACAAACAAACAAGAACTTTCAAAAATAAGCTAAACTGTTGGCACTGGGATGAGGTAAGATTGAAAATGCTAAGCTATGGAAAAATATCCTGTCTTTATTTTGGCCCTTTTCTATAAATGGACTTTCTAGCTTTTTTCCCGGGGATATGGCTGTGGTTCTATGTGACACAAGATGGTGATGTCTGTTCTTTGTGGCTCCTTCTGCAATTTACCAGAAGCTTTACCAGTGTCTGGATGAGCAGATGTGTAACTTTTGCTAATTGTTTAAATCCTCAGAATCACAGATGTCGCTGAGGTAACAGAGGCTGCTCTTCAAGGTACTCCCTGTTCCAGCTTCAGTTAAACCTAAGAAGAAGACAGCGACACACCATTAAAAGTATGAATTTAGCACACTCATCAACATTTGATCCATTTTAGTGCCTAACAAGACTTTTTTTCAGTTGAGGAGACCTCAAAAATATTGTCATCGTAATTAAATATAAAAATGCAGCCCTATGGGGGCACATGCCAGTACAATCTGTAGGCCAGTCCAAGCCCGGATGCATGCAGACTGTTGCATCAGGAAGGGCATCCGGCGTAAAACTGTGCCAAACAAAAATGAGCGTTCATCTAAAGATTATCCCATATCGGATCGGTCATGGCCTGAAAATGGAGTGAAAAATGGAAAGGCAGTTGGTCCTGATGAGATGCCTGTGGAGGTATGGAAGGAATTTGGAGAGGTGGCTGTGGAGTTTTTGACCAACTTATTCAACAGAATATTAGCGGGCGAAAAGATGCCTGAAGAATGGAGGAAAAGTGTTGTAGTTTCCATTTTTAAGAACAAAGGGGATGTTCAGAGCTGTGGGAACTATAGAGGAATAAAGTTGATGAGCCACACAATGAAGTTATGGGAAATTTTAGTGGAGGCTAGACTCAGGACAGAAGTCAGTATCTGTGAGCAACAGTATGGTTTCATGCTTAGAAAGAGTAACACACGATGCATTATTTGCCTTGAGGATGCTCGTGGAAAAGTACACAAAAGGTCAGAAGGAGCTACGTTCTGCCTTTGTGGATCTAGAGAAAGCCTATGACAGAATACCAAGAGAGGAACTGTAGTACTGCATGCGTAAGACTGGTGTGGTGGAGAAATATGTTAGAATAGTGCAGGACATTTTTGAGGGCTGCAGAACAGACGTGACAGAAGAATTTAAGGTGGAGGTGGGACTGCATCAGGGATCACCTCTGAGTCCTTTCCTGTTTACTGTGGTAATGGATAAGCTGACAGATGGGGTTAGACTGGAATCCCCTTGGACCATGATGTTCGCAGATATTGTCATCTGCAGTGAAAGCAGGGAACAGGCGGAGGAACAATTAGAATGATGGAGGTATGCACTGGAAAGGAGAGGAATGAAGAATAGCTGAAGTAAAACAGAATATGTGCGCATGAATGTGAGATAGTGAAGGTGGACGACTTCAAATACTTGGAATCAACAATACAGAGGAATGGAGAGTGTGGTAAGGAAGTGAAGAAACGGGTCCAAGTGTAGTGGAACAGTTGGTGGAAGGTTTCTGGTGTTCTATGTGACAGAAGAGTCTCCGCTAGAATGAAGGGCAAAGTTTATAAAACAGTGCTGAGGCTGGCCATGATGTCAGGATTAGAGACGGTGGCAATAGGAAGCAGAGCTAGAGATGGCAGAAATGAAGATGTTGAGGTTCTCTCTAGGAGTGAACAGGTTGGATAGGATTAGAAATGAGCTCATTAGATGGACAGCCAAAGTTGGATGTTTTGGTGACAAGGTTTGAGAGAGGACACTTCGACGGTTTGGATGCGTCCAGATGTGAGAGAGTTTGGTTGAAGGGTGCTGAGGATGGACCTGCCTGCAAAAGAGCAAGAGGAAGACCAAAGAGAAGGTTGATGGATGTTGTGAGGGAAGACATGAGGGCAATTGATGTGAGACAGAAAAATATCATATGATAAGATAAGACATGGAAAAAGATGACGTGCTGTGGTGACCCCTAACAGGACAAGCCGAAAGGAAAAGAAGAAAAAATATTTCAATATAATGAGGTACTAGTGTAATCGAGCAACAAAGCTCGCACCTAAATGATTAATCATATTTATATTGTACCAATGGCAGGGTGGACCAGCTGTAAAGCGTTGGTCTCACAGTTCTCAGGACCAGAGTTCAATACCAGTCCCGCCTGTGTGGAGTTTCCATGTTCTCCCTGTATCTGCGTGGGTTTACTTCAGGCACTCCGATTTCCTCCCACATCCCCAAAACATGTATTCATTGGAGACTCTAAATTGCCCTTAAGTGTGATCATGAGTCTGAACGGTTGTTAGTCTCTATGTGCCCTGCAATTGGCTGGCAACCAATTCAGGAAGTACCCCGCCTCCTACCTAAAAATAGCTGGAAGAGGCTCCAGCATTCTTGCGACCCCTGTGAGGATAAGCGGCTCGAAAAAGGAATGGATGTAAATTAATGTTAATATAATTTACCCGTTCCAGTATTGACCCTCTCAGCATAAATTCAACTTTTGCAAGATAACACAAACGTTCTGAGATTTCAAAAAAATGTTACACTCATGTTAATGTACTTTCGGGTCAGTTTGGTCGTTCGAGCGTCACGTCTGTGTTGTTATGCTGACCTATTATGTTACTGAATGAATTATATGACCACTACAGTATGCCTCTTTCCATGTGAATAATATCCACTTAAAGCGCTGCAGTATCTGACTCTCTCCTCTGGTTCCCGATTTCCTAACACCTGTGCAAATGTTTTACAAAATAATAAGTAAATAAATACCAGTAAATAAATAAAGTAATTTTTTCTCACCTTCTGACGTTTTTCCCTTTTTCCATGTGTTTAGCAACTTCTTACCAAACTGTGTGTAATGGCAAGAATTTTTAGGCTGTCAAAATATTACCCTCTCCGAATCTGCTCCATTACTGTTGGCTTGTTTGATATTTAAAGGTCTACCAACATCCCGATATACATTTTGGCTGGGGGGGAGCTCCTTTCTCCTCCCCGCTCACGGCCAAACCACCTCGCTGCCGGATCCACCTCTGCGTCGAGACTAACGCCGTGCTGGCAGACAACAATGATGACGCCGGCGTACTTTATGAAGTTATGACGTGGATCTTTTGATACGTTCTGAGATGATTACGACGTGTTACACTCTACTAAACTGTCTTTGTACTTCTATTTTATTGTTCTGTAGTGTATTGTATTTTTGTGTGTTAAATTGTTTTAAACGCAATACAAGTGCTTTGTTATACGTTGGCAGTTTGACCAAGGGGATTTATTCTAAATTCACACGTAACATATGCGATTAACTGTGACACAATTTAGTACCCCACAACTATTATTATTTTTAATAGCTCTATACACACCTACCTGTCATTTAGAACCCACAAAGCTCTCGTACATTGGACCTGTGCAATCTATTTTTCACGACAAACCGGGTGTTTTGGAAAAGTGTGAAGAGTGAATCCATCCTCCCGAGTGTTCGAGCAAAATCCAGCAATACGATGAGCCCGCATTTTGGCTAATATGATGAAAAACATCAAGTACCTGTAATTTTTCCCCAGTACAATAGGCATAAACCAATATAAACACTCGACCCCGCCACTGTAAAAAATGTCACTTCCTGGTTGTTGTCCAACACAAATCTCTCGAGAGGATGTTCATGGCGGGAGATGCAAAAGTCCATATACTGCAACATCATGACGTGTGGTGAAAAAACATATGAGTCCATTCTGGCTGCTTTTTTTTTTTTTTTTTAAATTAAAAACATACTAAAAATCATGCTTTACGTGTCGGTAGACCTTTAAAGAACAAGCACAGGGAGTCCAAGACCTCTCGAAAGAGAGGCAGAGATGGTAACCACTATGTCATTAATTCAATTATACAATGATATTTAATTGGTACATTTTCAATGTGAGTTGCCTAATAAAGGGCTCGGGAGCCACTACTTTGTGTGGGCAAGACACTCACCTGATCTGGAAGCTTTTCCTATCGAACTGTCTTTTCCTGTGGAGGAGTCCCACACACTAGTGCTGACTGAGTCGTGGCTCTTCATCGTTGTTCCGGAGTTGTGAGGTCCATTCAGCTTTTGTTGCCTGTCCTCAAATGAGGAGTTGCCATCTTCGCTGCTCTCCTCCAGATCTGACGACTGTTCACATATTCCAACATTAACTCTCTCCAAATTTTAAATACCATACATTATAGTTCACTGTAAGTCTCACCAAGAATTCTCGAACTTCATCCTTGGACTCTGGCAAGATGCTCACGCCCCCTATTGGTTTCTTTGATGGTTTATTTAAAATCTGTCTTTCTATTTTCCTTGCCAGGTCACTAACTTTTCAGAAAAAGAAAAGACATTCCCACAAGGACACCATCATCAATACTGCAGTAACTATTTCCGGACAAGCCTCATTTTGTTATTCATTTTTCATTATAATAGAAGAAGGAAGCGTTTGGAATTTTGCCCCAAATCACTTTTTTGGGGGGGATCATATTTGCTATAACACTCAGTAAAAACCTGACAGGTGTACATTAGGAAAATGATCTATGAAAAAGCATCTGTTCTTTCTGGTCCTATCTCGTACCTCTAATTTGAGTTTTAAGAAACCACCACTACAGAGGAAAAACAACCAATCTGAGAGAAAAGGTTTGATGACAAAGTGTCAAACATATGTCGTGCACTTGACACACAACTGCAGCCTCATCCTGACTTGGGTCATAAGGCTTCAGGAGTTTTCTCAAAACTGTTGGGGAATCTGACCCGCTGGTGAGCAACAAAAGTACAAAAGAAGAAATTGGACAAATCCTGAGAGACAACAAGGTGAAGCTGCCTTTCAGAGGTGGAGGGGCTACAGGCAGCTGAGAAGATTCTGAACTGATGTGGAACAACATTTCTGCTCAACAGGTACGTTCATCACCTCTTTGATTGTACATTCTCTCAAAAGTAATTTTTCAAGCTGATGTTTAGCGTTACTGTTCACACTGCAATAACTAAACATGCAGGGGTACAAATGAATTGAGGTTAAATTCAAATTTTCCTAGCAGTTTAATAACTGCAAACTACCCGTTTAAATAAAACAGAAGTTATTTGGCCATCTTACCTTTACCAAAGTTGGACATTTCTATGTGCCCATTCTGGTCTTTGACTCTCTGGAGCTGTCTGGAATCAATCTCCTGCAGCTCACTGACATCTGACAACTCATCGTCATCGTCCTCATCATTGTCGTCATTCTCTAGCTGCATGACCGCTGTTGTAATCACGCCACCAGCGAGTTGGCTTTTGGAGGATGATATCCCAGTAAGAGCTGGCCTCGCCTGGATCATGTTGGATTTTCTTGCACTGATTTGGACTGCTTCCTCCATGTTTATTTTAGCTTGTGATGTTTTGCCCCATTGGTGTTGAGGAGGTTCATTGTCCTCTTTGTCCGTATCCTCCTCTTCTGAATCCACAAAGGAACTGAAAGATGGTGTTCTAAAGCAAAAGCAAAGTCTCTTTTAAATGGAATGCTCAAGTCAGCATTTGCATTATTCAGATTTTTTTTTTTTCCTATTCAGATTTTTAAAGAATTTTCCGTACTTAGGAGTGTGTTCTCTCTGACCAACTTTGTGGGTGGGTGTAGATGTTTTTGGTTGGATGGTGGTCTTGACTCTGGGAGCTGGTTGCGGAGTCTTGGCCTGTCGGGCAACAGCTTCAGAGATACCCTGTGACGCCCTGGCAGGGAGACTGCTGGATCGCTGGCGCGTCTGCAACACTACACAAAAGAGGAAGGCAGATGATGTTCACCCAAACGGCAGCTTATCCACGGACAGAAACAAGCATTGTGACAGTGACTGCCACAAAGATATCTAAATTAAGCGAGGTGACGTCAGTGACTAAGAGGCTTGCTCAATGACGATATCATACCCTGTATACAGTGTCTGGACTTTTCTGCAGACTGGAGAGTGCCGTATTTTCTTTTCAAGCTGAGCTTCTGCTCCAAAGTATTAGTTATGTCCAGACGATGGTGCCAATAGTCTGGCAACTGTTTTGCTAGGCTCTGCCGCTTTGTGTTCAGAGTAGCAAGAACAGACCTGAGCTCCTTGGTCTTCAGTTTTCTCTGATCCTGAGAAATGAAAGGATAAGAATCAACACAACTCCTGTTTTGGCAGTTTGATATGTTTTGTTAGTACTTCTACAAAAAAGGTAAAACAATTTATCCCTCTCTGTCTCATATGGTATCTGATTTGAAGAAATGTGAATACCATGAGTAGGCCAGGTGAGAAGCTACTTTCATTTTTAATTACAACCCGCTTGAGAGAGAGAGAGAGAGAGAGAGAGAGAGAGAGAGAGAGAGAGAGAGAGAGAGAGAGAGAGAGAGAGAGAGAGAGAGGAGAGAGAGAGAGAGAGAGAGAGAGAGAGAGACAGAGAGAGAGAGAGAGAGAGTTGGGCTTCCCTGTGGTGTGTTTTGATCGTTGAGTTGGAGGGTACAAACTGATGGATTTTCTGGTATACAGCAGAATTCATTGATTCATCAATGACAGCAAGTTGTTCTGGTCCTGCAAACCAGCCCCAGACCATCACACTGACACCACATGCTTCACTAGTACACGGCAGAATTCATTGTTCCATCAATCACAGCAAGTTGTCCTGGTCCTGAAGTAGCAAAGCAGCCCCAGTCTGTCATACTGCCACCACCATGCTTCACTGTTGACATGATGTTCTTTTTACCAAATGCTGTGCTATTTTGACACCAGACATAATGAGCCACACACCTTCCAAAAAGCTAAATCTTTGTAGTGTGAGTCAACAGAATGTTTCTCCAAAAGTCTCGAGGATCATCAAGATGTTTTTTGCAAATGTGAGACAAGCCTTTGTATTCTTTTCTAACAGCAGGGGTTTTCGATTGGAAACTCTGGCCAATGTCTTTTTTTTTATGATAAGAGTCATGAATGCTGACCATAAAGGGGAAATCCAGTGCTTTGCATGAACAGTGTATCCAATAGGTCATGTAATATGTACCCTATTTTGACAATGTGATGTTAAATCCTCACTCATTTAATAGTGTTTTGAGAAGATTTTTATCGACAATTATGAATTTTTAGGGGCGCTGCCATTTTCGCGAGTCGCATGACCTACGTGTGCGCATGGGCCATGTACCGTGCCACAACACAGGCTTAATTACACGGGACACCATTTATGCCCAGCGCTGATTTCTCGGATTTATCCTCATCTGATGAAGAAATAGCAGTATCGGTTGATAGGGAAGACGAAGGAATACTTCCATACAGAGTTGAACCTGTGGCTGTAAATAATGTTGAATATTCGGATGGTTCTTCGGGCGGAATGACGCCAGAGTCTGACCACTCGGAGGCCTATGTGCGGGACGTAAGTGTGTACACAAAGACCCCTGGAGCTCCAGCCCAGCAGCCGCGGATGGTTCTTCGGATGATAATGACGCGGAGTCTGACTGCTGCACTTAAAGTTCAACAGTGGCCACCATAATTCTTAAATGGAAGATATTTGGGATGACAAGAACCCTTCCTAGAGCTGGTTGTTTGGGGAGAATACCCTTCATGAGGTTCGTAAAGAGGAACCAAAGATCCCTGTGGCTGAGCTCCAGAGAAACAGTTGGGAGATGGGAAAAAGCAAAAAAAAAAAAAACCCCATCATTGCAGCCGTCCAACAGTTGGGGGTTATAGCAGAGTAACCCGTCGGGACCCTCTCCCTAGTGCAAGATGTGAAAGCTAGCATAAAGTTTGCTAAAATAACACCGGAAGGACTCCATGGTGGTGAGAAATAAGGGTCTATGGTTTGAGGAGACCAAGATAGAAATTGTTGGCCTTAATTCTAAGCAGTATGTATGGAGAAAACCAGGCACTCCTCAACTTTTGTCCAATACATTCCCAACAGTGAAGCATGCTGGTGGCAGCATCATGCTGTGGGTTTGTTTTTCAGCTGCAGGAACAGGACCACGAGGTTCAATTGATGGAAAGATGAAAGATGGGGCCTAGAAGATGGATATCATGGACAAAAACCTTCTCGAGAGTGCTCTGAACCACAGCCTGGGCCGAAGGATCACAATAAAACAAGACAATGAGCCTAAGCACACAGCTAAAATATTGGAAGCTGTGGCTTCAGACCAACTCCGTGACTATTCTTGAATGGTCCAGTCAGAGCCCTGACTTCAAACCAAATGACCTGAAAATGACTGCCCACCAACAATCACCATCTAACCTGAGAGAACTGGAGAGGATCTGCAAGATGGAATGGCCGATGATCTCCCAATCCAGGTGTGAAAAACTTGGTCCACCATTCCCAAAAAGACACATGGCTGTGTTTGTTCAAAAGTGTGCTTCTACTAAATACCGAGGAAAGGGTCTGAATACTTTTGGCTGTATATTTCATTTTTCTTTTTAGATGAATCCGCAAAAAATTCATCAAATTGTTTTGTTTTTTGTTAACATGGGGTGCTGTGTGTACATTCATGTGGAAAAAAATTAACTGAAATGATTTAAACAAATTGCTGCAACATAAAAAAAATAATAATAAAAAATTCAAGGGGGTCTGAATACTTTGCGTATCCAACGTACATCGAACAAGATTCCTGTTTATAGGCTGCCTCGTCTTATTTGAGAAATAGATGATGATGTTACGCAGTCTTCAAAGTGGTTTCCAAAGAGATACTTGCTAATTCTATGATCGTTGTAAAAATGGGTTATTGACAGCTTACCGGTTTCACTCCCAGGCTCTCAAGCTTTGTCATTACAAGCTGCTCAAGATTTCGTTTGATTTCAGCCTTGTTGGGGTTCCTTCTGACGGACACCCTGAGTTTCTTCTCTGGAACAGGCTCAGACTTTTTCTCCACTGGCCTCTTCTCAGGGATGCTGGTCAAGTCTGTAAAAGATTGAGTTCTCCATTTATTGAGTCTTAAGGTCTCAGGGTGGTGAGGTGAATAAAAAACAACAAAAAAACCTAAGCGATGGTCTCAATCGCAACAAAGCTGAGAAAACAGCATCCAGCAAACTAATGCTGATGATGATCCATGCAAACAACATGCAGTTGACCAACTCTGCTCGAGCTTCAGGTTCTGTTTTACCTTCCTCCTCTTCGGACACCTCTTGAATTGGATCCAGGTGAGGAGCAGAGATGAGCTCCTCTATTAGAGCAGCACATGGGGTTCATAGGTCATTAGAAGTTACGGAGATAAAATAGGGATTATAAGAGAAGAGGGATAGTAGCAGAGTGGGTGTATTCCTTAAATCATGCAACAAAGGCCATGCTCAGGAACTCTAAGAGGTCATGTTTCATTCACGATTCAGGTACAGAACTCACCAAGTACAACTTTCTTTGTTTTTGGCTCCGGAGCTGGTGCACTTACTAGCACTGGAAAATAGAACAAGAATGCATCGGGATCACAGTAGCAGTTTCCTGATGAGAAAATCGTCCAGAGGAGAAGCCTTACCTGGTACCTTAAGTACTTTAGTGGGTGGGCTTGAAAATCTATTCTGTATCTACAAGACGAATACAATAAAAACATTATGACCCATACGACATGTTCATGTGATTTTTTTTTCATATTCAATCTAATTGAATCAGGTTGCGTATCGGCCGCCGGCGAAAATATCAGTCGGCTTGGACCCATTTGTTTTTTCACCACACATCAGGATGTTGTCGTATGTGGATTTTTGCATCTCTGCCATGAAAATCCTCTAGAGTTGTTGGAGAAGAAGCAGGAAGTGATGTTTTTTTTTTTTTTTGCAGTAGCGGGGTCGAGTGTTTATATTGTATTATATCTATTGTACCATTGAAAAATTACTTGGGTTTTTTTCATAGTCTTAGCCAAAATGCTGGCTTGTTGTATTGCTGGACTTTGCTCTCACTCTCTGGGGAGGATGTATTCACTCTTCACACTTTTCTAAAAGACATTGTTCGTCATGGAAAATGGATTGCACAGGTGCAAATGATGAGAGCTTTGTGGGTTCTAAATGACAGATAGATATGTACAGAGCTATTAAAAAAAATAATAGTTTGGGGACGACGTAATCCTTCTCTCAGAATGTAACAAAAGATCAGCGTCATAATAACTTAATAGAGTACGTAAGTCAGGGGTGCTAAATGTATCAATGTGCGCGGGCGGGCGTTGTTCATCACCACCACCGAAGCCACCGTTGGTCGCCGCCGCGGAGGTGGATCAAGCAGGGAAGGAGAAAGGAGCTCTCCTCCCCACTGGCCATCGGTGTCTGGGCACCCCTGAAGTAGTTACTTTGCCCGGCATGGGTCCTCCTGAGTAGGCTACATACTGTCATAAATACTGTCGGGAGTCTGTCGTTAGTTAGAAGTGATCCGTATATCATCTACAGTGAAGAAAATCAGTATTTGAACACCCTGCTATATTGCATGTTCTCCCACTTAGAAATTATGGAAGGGTCTGAATTTTTCATTGTAGGTGCATGTCCACTGTGACAGGGATAATCTAAAAAGAAAAATCCCCAAATCACAATGTATAATTTTTTTTAACAATTTATTTGTCTGATACAGCCGCAAATAAGTATTTGAACACCTGTCTATCAGCTAGAATTCTAACCCTCAAAGACCTGTTAGTCCGACTTTAAAAGTCCACCTCCACTCCATGTATTATCCTGAATCAGATGCACCTGTGTGAGGTCGTTAGCTGCATAAAGACACCTGTCCACCCCATACAATCAGTAAGACTCAAACTTGGAAAACAGCCAAGACCAAAAAGCTGTCCAAAGACACCAGAGACAAAATTGTACAACTCCACACGACTTGGTGAAAAAAGGTCCACTGTTAGAGCAATCATTAAAAAATGGAAACAGTTAAACATGACGGTCAATCTCAATCAGAGTGGAGCCCCATGCAAGATATCACCTCGTGGGATCTCAATGATCCTTAGAAAGGTGAGGAATTAGCCCAGGACTACACAACAGGACTCAGTCAATGACCTGAAAAGAACTGGGACCACCGTTTCCAAGGTGACTGTTGGTAATACACTAAGACGTCATGGTTTGAAATCATGCATGGCACCGAAGGTTCCCCTGCTTAAACCAGCACATGTCAAGGCCCATCTTAAGTTTGCCAATGACCATTTGGATGATACAGAGGAGTCATGGGAGAAGGTTTTGTGGTCAGATGAGACCAAAATGGAATTTTTTGGTCATAATTCCACTAACCGTGTTTGGAAGAAGACGAATGAGAACAAGAACAGCAACCCTATTGTGAAGCATGGGGTTGGTAGCATCATGCTTTGAGGGTGGTTTTTCTGCACATGCGAAAGGACGACTGCACTGTATTAAGGAGAGGATGACCACGGCCATGTATTGTGATATTTTGGGGAACAATCTCCTTCCCTCAGAGCATTGAAGATGGGTCGTGGCTGGCTTTTTCAACATGACAATGACCCGAAGCACAGAGCCAGGAAAACCAAGGAGTTGCTCCATAAGAAGCATATCAATGTTCTGGCGTGCCCTAGCCAGTCTCCAGACCTAAACCCAATAGAAAATCTTTGGAGGGAGCTGAAACTCCGTGTTTCTCAGCGACAGCCCAGAAACCTGTCTGATCTAGAGAAGATCTGTGTGGAGGAGTGGGTCAAAGTCCCTCCTGCAGTGTGCAAACCTGGTGAACAACTACAAGAAATGTTTGACCTGTGTAATTGCAAACAAAGGCTACTGTACCAAATATTAACAGTGGTTTTCTCAGGTGTTCAAATACTTATTTGGAGCAATATCACACAAATAAATCGTTAGAAAAAAAATCATAAATTTTGATCATTGGATTTTTCGTTTTAGATTATTTCTCTCACAGTGGACATGCACCTATGATGAAAATTTCGGACCTCTCCATGGTTTCTAAGTGGGAGAACTGGCAATGCAGCAGGGTGTTCAAATACTTATTTTCTTCACTGTAAATATGGCTCGAAACAATTCGGTGATATTGCCCTGGTGACTTCACACAGTTGTGAGACGTTCTCTTCTTCGAAAAGAGCTTCCGTGTCAGAAGGGGGGTGGAAAAATCAGAAAATTTCTGTTGTTTGTCTCCCATAGCAGGTGGCACAGCGTCTTCTCGGAGGCGATGTCCCAGTGTGACATCTGTAAATTACATTGCAGGCAATATGCCTGCTACTAGGATGTCGAGTGAGACTTCCGCAACTTTACGCATCAATGACACATTGTCCGCTCATTTTTTTCCGTATAGACATTGAAGTGCATAGTATTACATGTATTTTTCATAACAATATCTATTTTAAAATGTATATATGGATGTCAGTTGAGCTTTAAAGTGCCTTTTTAAAAATAGTTGAGGTTGGCTCTTATGGATGGAAAAGACAAGGGGAAATCAGTATTTTACTGTCTCATTAAATTGGACTTTGAACATTAGCTACCTTTTAACTAACTTAACTTAACTAACACCATTCTTTAGGATTTTGTGAAATCTGAGCATCGTGTAAAGTCTTCAAGTCAGCTATAAACATACAACAACAGGTACTTTATACCGGTACAAAGTTGGTGAATAATTTGGGGCATAAGAAACTTAAAAATAGAAAATATTTTCCCCCAAATATTCCTTATCCCAGCATCTAAGAATCTTTGAGCATTTTATTGTACCATTTTCAGATGGCACTTATTCACTCTGTACAATTACACACCAACTCAAAATATGGCCAGGCTTTGCTTAATTTGTTCTCCTAACTGTGTAAATCAACGTGGCCTTTGAAGCAGTAAATAATAAACACCTCTCTGACAATGCGCATCAAAATTAAGTTCTGCTGTCGGGCTATTGTGAAGACGAGATTTGTATCGATCTCAATAATTTTGTGCACCTAATGTTTTAGTTCATGTCATGCATATGTGGCGTATGCTGTGTTTTTCTGAATTTTCTGAACTATTCCAGGAAATGTATGAGCTTCCTGTGGATTAATCTCCCCAGCCAATGCACAGTATCATCATCATATCACTCAGCTCATGCAGCAAATACAGGATATCCTGAACAAGGCCTGAGCTTCCACCCTGCTTCCCTCTTTGCGCATATTTACAGTGGACACAGATTAAAAGCGAAATGGCGCTAACCTGCTCCCTCTGATCCTGGATGGTTTGTTCCTTCTCTTGCAGCTTCCTTCGCATCTCTTGCAGCTGCCTCTTGCTATGCTCCTGGTGCTCCAACACGGCCAACTGCAATCTGCTCAACTCTTTCTGCAACTAGGGGGAGGAGGTTTCTCTCAGGAATATTTCTAAACAATATATTATTTGTCATGATAAAACATTGTGGAATTTTAAAAAAAATATTTACTGTACATCATTCTTTTCTGACTCATGAAGCGCAGTGATTTTCCCCAACCTCGTCTCCCATTTTTTGTCCTGGAAGAGCATATTTTTTATACATTAGTTTTCAATCAAAATCCACCTTCTTACAGTGCAAAATAATATTATTGATACCTGCTGCTTCTGTTGATGCTCCAGCTTTTGAATGGCTTGTATTTGCACCATCTCAACTTCTTTAAAATGATCCAGTTCTTTTAGCAGTTCTTTGTCCTTGGATTGGTGCTTTTCTTCCTGAGAGTGCAAAAGTTAAAATGAAAAAGTGGCCGAACGGAGAGAAAAGATCCATGAAATGTTTTTTTCTTGCCTCTGCTGGTCTAGCTTGTATTATGTATTGGTGTTGAATAAGATCCTTTAGATTTTTTATCTCCAGTTTGAGGCTTTCAATCTGAGATTTCTTTTCACTTTCTCGCACCTCTGAAAAGAAGGCATATACAAAAGTAAATCCGATTTTTTTGGAGGGGGGGTGAAAATATATTATTACAAACTACAATTATTTCCCTTTGTCTTCTAAACTGCTGTATTGCAAGCTGACTCACGTAGCTCACTCTCTTCCAGGAGTCTCTGCAGCTTTTGATTCTGTGAAAAAGAATGTGTGAAAGTTTGCACAATGTAGTCATGAAATGAGTTTTTAAATAAACATAATGCAATACTTTGCACAATCTTACCTCAGCTGTTTTTGCTTCCAGCGTCTGTTGCTGTTGAACAGTGTGCTCCTTTAGACTGTTCACCTCAAATTTCAGGGCTTGAATCTGAGATTTCTCCTCACCGTTTGATAGTAGCTCTGGTAAAAACAAAACAGTAATGACAACACAACGTATGTATCATTTCATATGCAAAGTCAAAAAGATAATCTCATGTATTCAATGTGACTTACGTATATCATTCTCATCAGGGTGGCGCCGCTGCATGTGACTCTGGAGAAATGAAGCCGTGAGGAACTTCTTTTTACAAAATGCACACTAAAACACAAAAAAGGCAAGTGTATTCATAAAGCACTCTCGCGACACTTGTGAGGATAAGCAGTTCAGAATATGGATGAATGAATATGTTGAGGTCTGAGGCATCAATAAGATTTGGGTTAGGGTGAGATTTTTGTGAATTAGTCTGCATGTAATAAAATAGTAAAACACACTGACACAGCTTTTCCATTTTTCACCACAAATTCAACACTAATAACAATCTGAAATTGAAGCAAATTTTTGCAACAACGTTAATTAATGCGACAGGCTGAAAGCTCTAAATTTCCCGAAGGTGCGAATGATTGGCTGTTTATTGGTGCTCTGCGATTGGTTGGCAACTCGTTCAGGGTTTACCCCGCTTCTCCTTCAGACTTACTTAAGATAGGCACCAGCACATCCACTAGCCTAGTGAGGATAAGTGGTATGGAAAATGGATAGATGTCTTCTCTACAGTAATTCTCAACCAGGGTGCTGTGGCACACTAGGGTGCCATTATTTTTTTTAATTCATAATAATTCATCATCCAAACAATTTGTTTCGATTTGTCCAAAACTAATAATGTATTCATTACAAATACATATTAGTCCGTCTATCTATCCCAGCGACATTGAGCAACACTACAAGACAGTTACATGCTCTTCCATTTGATGGCAGATGTAAATCTGTAAACCTGTGTATCTACCGGTTTCCATTCATACAAAAGAATAAGTCACTGCTTTTTGCAAGTATATCAGCTTTGTGTTCAGTTAAACAAGCCCACATTCCACATTGAGTGAGTGCTTTTTTTTTTTCTTTTTCAGTAAATGGAGACTAGATCATCATTATTTCAGTCTTCATTCTTTGAGCGACATTTTCGTTTGGTGATGTGCAGTAAGACAATTTAAATAATGGGTGGCTTGGCTCAACAAAGGTTAGAAAACAAGGCTCTATTAACTATTCAGCAGTACGTTAATGAGCTGCTTGTGCACACCTAGCAACAACATGCCTCCATAACTCACACACTATCTGTCACCTTGGTAACTTCTTTGGCCAGTCAGAGCCAGCCCTGTTATGTACTTAAGAAATGGGGGGTGCTTGTTTAAATTGATATCAATATCCTGATGAAAAATGGATAAACTATGCCAGAGATAATGTACTACAGTATCAGTACAAATGAACATAAAGTGTGTCAAGTACATCTATTGAAATGCCAAAAACAAAATATGCAAATAAAGCACAGTAATTGGTGATGAGTGTCAATAGCTTGCTAGCCAGGTTGAAAAACACTTGCTGCCCCTTCATAAGTGGATTAAAAACTCAACTGAACCAACCATCTGCTGCCCAGCTGTAAATCAAACCATTCCTGACCAAAAATAATGCTGTTGCAAAAATTTCTCAAACAACACTCAAGGGAGATTCTACAATTCACATATAGACACAAAATTATGTCAGCTATGCTCTCATTTCTGGTGAATTCTCTGATTTGCTGTCTGAGACACTCGCTAAGATGGATTCTTCAGGAGGAGATGAGGGGGAGGTATGATTAGCTAGCTGGTTGTGAACCTCCAAATGATTAAAATCACTATTAAAACAACACCGTGAAGAGAATTCTGTACGTCTGCTGTACCTTTTGGCTGTTTGTGATTTGTGGGGCGAACAGGGTTTGCTGTTTGCGTATGATCTTCCTCCTGTTTTTGAGCTCAGCCGTCATCGCCATCATGCTCTCCTCCTGCTTCTTCAGCTGAGCCAGTAGCTGCTCCTGCTGCATGTTGGAGCTCGCCAGCCTCTCCTCTACTGCTTGCAGATTGAGCGTGAGACATTCCTGACAGTGGAGGAGCCATTCAACTGTGAGCTGGGCCAACTGGAGGATCTTGATGAGAGCTCGGTCCACAGGGCTTTGACAGCGCTGACATCGCTCCCCATCCAAGCTGCAGAAGGTCACAGTGCTTATGTGCTCCTGAAGGATGTCCACATCGAGCTGGCTAATCACCAGGTCAATGTCTACAGCATGGATTCGCCGCCAGTCCACACTCTCCCTACGCTGGCGGAACCTGAAAGGCAGAATGGTGGGTGGTGCACCGGATGGAACCATGCCGAGTGCAGACTGGACTTTTACAGAGCGCTGGCTGAGTGGGGAATTCAACAGGGATGGGATCCCTGCTGACGAATGATTCCCCTGGGTGTCACTGCTGTAAGGGTAGTAGGCTCCGTCCTGAAATGGCTGAAACAGACAATAAGACCACACCATTACCATCTGGTTAGACGTGCAAAGATGAACAATTGCCATCACGCAGCAAGTGACCTACATTTTCTTGAAAATTATAATCTACCTGCTCCTGCCAAGCTCTCCTTACCATCTCCGAATCGTCCAGGACTCCCACAGGGATCGCGAATCGAGGAGCCGTCGTATTTCTGTTGTTCCGCGTTCTCTCAGCCACGAGGACAAACGCCGAAACCGCGTTGCCGTGGAAACAGAAAAGAGCTTCCCGAGGGAGAGAAATGTTATCAAAACACTGCAGGCTATCAGCTCAATATTTCCCTAGCACCAGCCGTGGTTCAACTACATCCTGTGGGAGAGACTTAAGGCGTAGTAAAAACATTAACGACACCATTTCACGTTAGCAACCGCGAGTTTACCTGCAATGCGCGAGGACATTTATCGAAAAAATGGTCGTCGGAAATGTTCAGTTCGTACCGCTAATCCCACCAATAATAAATTCCATGATGGATTTGGATTCGCTTGACTTCAAGATGAACAATAGCATGCATGTTTGAACTTATCCTAGGAGCGTTAGTAATGTCGTACTGTACCACGAAGCACAAAGCTTTTAAATCTATTTTTTTTTTTGGGGGGGGGGGTGAGTTCCTACTGGAAAGACGATCATTCTAACGGAGATGTGTTTTGTCAGCACGAGCAAACCAAGACAGTAAAAAAAAACAAACAAACAAAAAAAAAAACGCGTCTTCTCTTTTGCCGCAGCGACCGTTAAGAGATTGCGTTAAAAATCTACCAGCAAACCGTAAAAGAAGAAAAACTTACAATTGGGGAGTCGGCGTGAATAAATATTTCAAATACTTTGGAAAAGTTTTCTCCTGCGTTGACCCAAAGAATTTTGGGGTGACTCACGATTGAACATCCGGTACCTTCAAAGTAAATCATATGAATTGCATATTATATTAATAAATAAAATGGAACATATTTGGCCGTTTACAGACCGCTTGCAACATAATTACATACAGAAGTATGACTGGGGAAACTGCTTTTGAAAGGCTTGTATCTGCACCATCTCAACTTCTTTAAAATGATCCAGTTCTTTTAGCACTTCTTTGTCCTTGGATTGCTGATTTTCTTCCTGAGAGTGCAAAAGTTAAAATGGAAAAGTGGCCGAATGGACAGAAAGAAGATCCATGAAATGTTTTTTTCTTGCCTCTGCTGATCCAGCTTGTATGATGTATTGCAGTGAGTTTTGGGGAGAACGTTCCTCACACTTCTGGTCCCTTCAAAATAAAATCACTACATAAAGTTGTTTTCCGGCGTATGCTGCGTCTACAGCGTAGTGTTTTTTTTTTTCATTCTTTGCTAAAGTTTTGCAGACGACACTAAGAATGGCGTGTTATTTTATTTTATTTCTTTTTACAACGTTTTCCCCCCAGATGAGTTTGGGAACAACGTAAAAAAATGTCTTTATATGTTCGGTACCTTCAAAGTAAAAATAATAAGATGACAAATTCTGCTATTTTTTTCAGTCTCTGATACGACTCGTGTCGATGTTTCTATGACGTCCACTCAGTTTCATCGTCAACCTTCTCTTTTCACATTGAATCATGGATCCGACCTGAACAATAGTCAAAACTGCTCAACCCTAGAAGTTAATGCTTGCATTTTTTTGTGGAATTAAGTGTTTGGGGAAATAAGTGACAATTCTGAGTCACTTCTGTTGTAATGGGAAATTACTCCAAACAACCTGCAGAAATGAAAAATCTACTTAAATTCCCAATTAAGCATACTTGGTCTGAAAAACGAGCAAACGATATTAAAAAAAATACAACATGATGCACGTTTAATTAAATTTAACCAGCAGAGGTCAGTACTCACAAAGGCTTGTCCTAGGCTCACTGCTCCTGCGGTAGAGTGTAGACTAAATTAGCACAAAGCGTAATGGCCAAAAAAAAAAAAAATCGAATGAAGAAACGATTTATATTCATAACTAGTGTAGATGTCTCCATTTCCTTTCGATTATGTACAGGAAAAAGCCTCACACGCACCCAACATGCACGATTCAAATGTTCTTTGGTAATCATATGATGTTAGTACAGCCTTGGAACATATTGTAACTGTGTTGAACTCTTCATCAGAGTCCCACTGCTGGAACAAGCATCCTATTCCTGGCTATGCAGTCCTCAAGACAGCCTTAAGTGAGAGCTGATGGAGGGATATTAATTCCTATCTACAAACGCAGTGAGGAACAAGGTACCCTGAGGCAAATGGAGAGAGACTCCTCAAATGGTGCGTTGTTAAAATGAGCCAATATTTAGGCATGGCATCCCAATGAGGTAGAGAAGTTCAGTTGTCGGACGAGATCCTTATACACAGGTTGAGAAGGCACCTGTTTATTCGTGGTTCTTTGCTGATGTCTATTCAGAATAAGTCCAATTGAAACACACATAACCACATTCATTTACAAGCCACAATGACACATTTTGTACATTCCTTAATGAAAATCAACATTCAAGACTCTGCCTTCTGACTATTTATTTCCTATACTTTGTAGTTGGCAAATAACTAGAATAACAATCAGCAATGGACAGAAAGGCTTCCATTTAGTTAATGCCAGACAAGCTGGGTAGCATCTTTTCCACCACCACCACCACAAACCTTTATCTGCCTGCTGGGTTTCATCTGAGGCTCTTTGTTGTCTATTTTCAACAAGGCAGTCATGGGGTCACAAGTGGTGAATCAGCCTTGTGGTAAGGAAAAGCATGGCGGCAGGAAGGGGAGGAAGAAAGTGTCATCCCACAGTTTATTTTCACTGTCTAGTATGAATAATGTCAAATAAATTAAATAAGTCAAGAAAAAATGAGGTGCATGTTGATGTTTTTCCTCCCACTTAGTGAGGTGACCAAGGCTCGATAACGGCAGGTACATTATATTGCCATAAGTATTCACTGATGTTTCTTGCCTCACATTTGATTTTTAAGTGAGATCCACTTTGGAAAACCATCCATCTGTTATCTGAGCCGCTTATCCTCACAAGGGTCGAGGGAGTGCTGGTTTAAAATGATGTTTCCCTCCCTTTTGCAGCTGCAATGGCTTCAACTCTTGTGGGAAGGCTTTCAGCCAGGTTTAGGAGTGAATTTGTGGGAACCTATACCCATTCTTCCAAGAACATATTTAGGAGGTCACACACTAATGTTTGGCTCAGTGTCCACTTAAAATCAAGCCGAAGGGCAGAACTCTGTGCAGGCCAACCTATGTCTTTGTGCACCTTGCTTTAAGTCCCTGCGCACAGACATGGTGGAAAAGGAAGGGGTAGTCTCCAAACTGTTTGACTACCCAAAATCATTTGGTATGCTGAAATATATCAAGCAAGTCCTCTGTTCACTAGTGATCAAGGACTAATATTTTGAACATTTCCAACCGTGGGAAAAGTTTGGAGATTGCCCCTTCCTGTCCCAACATAACAGTACCGTGGATCAATTTCATAAATGAAGGTAAAAAAAAGACACAGATAAAAGAGTGTGATGAGCAAAGGAAAGCAAGGCAAATTTAATTCACAAGGTAACTCAATGAGCCACACATTATTAAAAGTATTTAAAAAACAAAAACACTTCATAAACACTTAAAACAGAGGAAAAAGAAGAAGAATTAAAACAGCACACAGTGCAAGAAATAATTTAAAAATGGAAATAATCTAAAAAGCATGAGGAAAAACCGTTTTTAACCTGGACTTAAAAACATTCACACTTAGACCTGATATCGCTTCTGTTGGCAACTTATTCCATTTATGTGCAGCTTATTAGCTAAATGCTGCTTCACCATGTTTGCTATGGACTCTGTGCTCCACTATTTGACGTGTTTCAGTCGATCTCAGTGCGCAACTGAGTTTGTATTCCATAAGGACTTCTTTCTGATTTTTAGACCAGTAGCAGAATTTTAAAATCTATTCTAAAGCTTAGTAGAGGCCAGTGTAAAGATTTTAGAATTTGAGTTAATGTGCTCTGACTTCTTTGTTCTGGTCAGAACCTGAGCTGCAACATTCTGAATGAGATACAGCTCTTAAATGATATTTTTAGGGAGTCTAGTCAGAAGAGCATTACAATAGACATGTCTACTTGAGATAAAAGCATGGATGAGCTTTTCCTGATCAGCTTGATATATGCAGGCCTTCACTTCTTCAGATGGGAAGATGCAGTTCTGTGATTGTTATGTAATGATATGAGTGTTGAAGTCAGTTTCAAATTCGGTCTATGGTTTTTAAAGGGAGTGAGTCCACATACTTACGAACAGCAATGCTCCTTTCTTTTTTTGGCCAAAACAATAATCTCTGTTTTGTTGTGATATAATTGAAGAAAATTTTGTCTTATCCAGTTATTTATCTGTTTTACACATTAACACAATACCACAAATGTAGTCACCCGGAGACACTGCTAGATAGAACTGTGTTTCATCTGCATAGCTATGATGGTCAAAATTAAAGCTCTGAAGAATTTAACCCTAGGTTAGTGTATGGGTAGCATATAGAATGAACTTGACTGACCTGCATAATCTGGACCTCAACGCTATAGAACAGTTTTGGATTCATCAGAGCAGAGACCAGGTCTTCTCATCCAGCATCCGTGTATCACCTCACAAATGAGCTTTTGGACAAATGCTTGTAAAGTTCCATGAACACACTCCTTACCCTTGTGGAAAACCTTCCCAGAAGATGTTATATCCGCAGAAGGGGTGCCACATTATATTAAACTGTCTGTATTAAAAATGGGATATCTATTAAATTAATATCTGAGTCAAAGCAGGTGAGTCAATACTTGTGGCAATATTGTGTGCGCAAATACGTTAAAGGAAATCTTGGTCTTTGTTGTGTCTTGGTCTCGATTCTAGAGTGTGTCGCTTGGAAATATTGTGTTGGATGATAAATTAATACAGTATATCTTTATGCAGAAAGCTGACTCTAATACATTGGTATGGTGACCTTAGTTGGGTCAAGCAGACAGTCACAATGACACATTGGTGGTGATCCAAATCTTCATTCTTCTGTTCTTAAGAGAAGATTGTGTTGAAATTAGTGAGACCCTTTCCCAACCTGGAATGTACAAAGAGTCTGCCATCCTCTCTGCATCTCTGTTGCAGACATGAAGGAGGGCAGAAGGAAAAACAGAGCTCAAAAAGAAGTGTCGCACTCTCCGAGATATGGCAGCCGTCCAGAGTAAAGCTTCTTTATATTCAGAAAGCATCTTGTTTTAGTGTGGGACAAGAGAAGCACTTAATGTGACATTTAGAGTTACTAAGATGTTCTCTCTGGAGGCCAAACAGGGAGGGGGTGAAGAATGACAGAACCAATGGTGCTGTTGCAGACATGTGTTTTAAATGTCAGGAGGGCTGCTTTTTGTCAGAGCTTTAGCCGGAAAGATATGAGAATAACCTGGCCTCTGGTCTTACACCTCTCGCTCTGGTACTGGAGCCCAAGATAAATCTCTGTCTGAAATGGAATCGTCGCTTTTCTCTCAGATATGGTCTTTGAAGGCTTAGAGAAACAATCTTCTTAGATTGTACATTACGGCTTCACTTATCCTTAGAAAAGAAAATCCACATGTCGAGTGTATTATGAATAGTGACAGGATGAGATACATTGAGCTCTGGATGGACGATACAAGGTTTCTGATGTGCACAATCTCAATTGGAGAAAACCATAATCACCTAAATACCAAGTACCACATTAAATACGTACTGGTACATTTGGCTGAATGGCACTCACACAGATTTAAATTGCTCAGTGACAAGCACGGAACATTAAACCTATATGTGCATAATGTAATCTACTCTTACACGCAATCTTTAATACAGGACAAAATGAAACATGCAAACATGAACACAGGCATTTTTAAAAAAAAGTATCTGCACCTTTCATGTAATCTCAAATTGCATTTAGGAAATATTGACGATGTCCTGGTTTGTCAGCCTGCCAAAGTGCGTTTTCATGTAGATGCAAAACGTCATCGGTGCAGCTGGTGCGTGTGTGTTTGAGAACTCAGAGTGGAAAAAAATGTGTTAAAACAATCTCATGTGCACATTGACGTAGCCGAGTGGACACATTAATGTAAAAACTTAAATGACCATATTTGTTACTCAAATGAACTACGACATTATTAATGTCTCACCCATGAATGTAAGCTTTTGTATAAAATTTCTACAGAAAAAAATGCGCCTGGGGTAGCATAATATGTCTGCCTTGCACTCAAGTGGTTAGACTTCAGGCTCAAACGCTTCCTCTGTGGAGGTGGCACGTTCTCCCCATGCTTCCAGCATTTTTCTCATTATAAAAATCTGCATGTGCCAAATGTTCCCATTAGCCTGTTCACCTGTGAGATGTTCCAGACAGGTGTTTGATGAGCATTC
This sequence comes from Syngnathoides biaculeatus, assembly GCF_019802595.1. Lineage (NCBI taxonomy): Eukaryota > Metazoa > Chordata > Actinopteri > Syngnathiformes > Syngnathidae > Syngnathoides > Syngnathoides biaculeatus. Next base: position 33,805,216 of record NC_084641.1, read on the forward strand.
CTGAACTTTTTTTTTCCACCCATTGAATGTTTTTTGAAGTGTTGGAGCCATAAAATTAAAAGTTAAGAATGAAGAAGTTTATCAGTATTAACATAGATGTCTTTGTAGTCTGTTCATTAAATACAGGTCAAATGTGATTTACAAATCATTGTATTTAGTTTTTATTTATGTTTAACACAATGTCCCAATTTCATTAGAATTGGGTTTGTAGGTTCGAACTGAGCCGGCACGGTGACACAGCTGGAGAGTGTTGGCCTCAGGTCTGAGGACCGGGTTTCATATCCCACCCTGGCCTCTGTGAAGTTTGCATGTTCTCCCCGTGCCTGCGCGGGTTTTTTCTCCCAGCACTCCGATTTCCTCCTACACCCCCCAGAAATGCATTAATTGAAAATTCTAAATTGCCCCAAGGCGTGATTGTGATCGCGACTGTTGTCTGTCACCATGTGGCCTGCGATTGGCTGGCACCTAGTTCAGGGTATACCCTGCCTACTGCCCGATTACAGCTGGGATAGGCTCTAGCACTCCTGTGACTTTTATGAGGAAAAGTGGCTCAGAAAATGGATGGATGGATGGATGAATGGATGGTTTGAATTGGGCCCTCGTGTGAGTGTTAGAAATCCATGTCTCTCTGTGGGTGCCTTAAACTCCATCCGCCATGGTAGTTTTTCTATTTGTGAGATACTGCTGGTGTTATATCTCATAATTGAACTCTCAAATTTTTTATGGATAAAGATATCTTAAAGTATGAGGACTGGTCGGTGTTGTTGCTGGTCAAATTTGCCGTTGTTTTTCACATGATGATTACTACATAAGTGCTTCAGGAATAGAGCAGGGAAAAGGATTACAAAAAATCGGTGCTATTGGTAAGATAATAGTGATCATGTCCCCCATCAATTTTATGTGCACCCCTTAAGATTGAGGTCTGGTTATGGGTTGGCTTCCATCCCTCGATCCCTCCATCCCTCCATCAATCCATGCAATTGAAAGCTTGTCCATATGTGTGAATGCAAATGTGAATGGTTGTTTTTCTATACATGCCCAATGACTGACTGACCATCAGGCCAGGAGTCACCTAAAGTCACTTAGAATAAGCTCCAGCTCACCTGAGAACCAAATGAGGACAAGAGCTATAGAAACTAGATGGATCGGGAAGCAGAATCATCATTTTATAGGATGAAACATTTGCGATAGCCAAAGGAGACGTGGAGATTTCTTTACAGGGCCTGGCGGATGAAGAGCAAGGTGCAGTCGCTTCCATGACGCCATCAATGTCCACATTTTACTAGATGACAGATTACCAATGAGAATCTTATTCGTGGCTTAATTCTTTTGTAAGCACATGGAGCACACTGATGATTCTGGAAACAAGAATGGGAGGGAAATTACTTGGAACTTGTGCTGCTACGTCTATCAAAGTTAAATAATGTTTTGGGATGCTGGTCGACAATTAAATTGTTCAGATTTCATAATGAACATTCTTTGTGGGACATAAGCTAAACACAAGTCATTTGTTCACAAAACCTGTATTGTCAATATTTTAATGGCTGTAGAAGGATGAAAATAAGTTAGTTTTCAAAAAATATCTTAACTTTAGTCATGAATAAGGAAGGTATGGTGTTTCTTCATGCATCAAATTTTTTGATGGTAACCAAAGCATGCAAAAAGTTAACAACTACTCACATTGAATGTTAAATCAATAAAACACTTCCTCTCTAATAACAGGTGGCACGCGGAACAAGTCAGTATTTCTTATATATCTATATCTTCACTACAGTCATGCATCTTAGTGCCTCCTGGGAACCAACTCCTGGCTGAACACCTGGCAAACAACTGAAATACTCAATAATGATACATTTGAGACATGCTGGAAAGTACTGCTTTGAATGTAAGTCCCCTTACTATCTTCTCTCCACACCTTCTTTATTTTGGAAACAGGGTCGTGAAAAGACGGGCACAATGTTTATGCTTTGATAATTCTAATTAGTGCAGACTTTAATCACATCTGTAAACCAGATAACACCAACCACTACTTCATTTGGGTTCCATCTGAGGGAATTTGTATGTATCGAAACTTTAAAGACAGCTTATTACCACTTCTCTTTTGTAGCATAAAACAATGCTGATTGTCTCACATTGGGTAATGGGCTATTTGTGGCAGATTATTCATATGCAGAATGGAATGGAAGACACCTGCACATAACGTAAATGCTGACTCAAGATTTTAAGGACAAACAAACTTGTCTAGAAGGCCATTTGGGCTTGACCTTCAGCAAATGATCCATCATGTCACATTCCAAAACATTATTTCCATGGACTCTGTAATGGCTTTTGCTCATATGAAAGATTTTGAGCTCTAATCAGACACAAAGAGAGGTGGACCATAAAATCCATAGTCCAGCAATGTCAGGGGGCATGTGCGCTGAAAGAGGATGCAAAAGAATGCAAAGTGCATTCTGGTTAAATCCCCTTTAATACATTTGATGGGTGCATTGTAGTGTACTTATCGGTCCTCAAAATACACATTGAAACTTTGATAGGAGAATCTGGTGCAAAAAGTGAAAGCTTTAGACCAGTAAAAGCTTAAAGATGATCCATTATTGGTGCCCTGACAATACATATTGCAGATGAGTGCATCTCAGTCACATGTTCATGATCCATTGGTTTTGAGAACTCACGGAGTATTTATTGACTCAAGTAGTAGGAAACTGTCCATGGGACTGACTGCTGAGCCTGCTATCTGAGAATGGGTTTTCTATGATCTGAATGATATATAAAGTTGGAAGTGAAAAGGTCGGTAGGATCAGGGGAGGAAAATGAAAATGGTCATTCAACATGACTATGCAACATCCCATTCCCACACATATTCCTAAAAGAAAATAATAACATATCTTAGCCTGAAATTGGGCTGCTGTAGAGCATTGGCCGCACAGTTCTGAGGGCTGGGGTTTGAATCCCATCCCTGCCTGTGTGGAGTTTACATGTTCTCCCCATGTCTGCATGGGTTTTCTCCAGGCACTCCGGTTTCCTCCCACATCCAAAAAACATGCCCTACTTGGAGACTCTAAATTGCCCGAGGTGTGATTGTGAGTATGTCATGTACCAGTGGCACCGGGGCGGACCCAAATGCAGGACTCCCAGGGCAAAGGCTTAATGTTCAGAGTGGTTTTATACCCAACTAAGGTCATACACAGTTTAATCGGTCCAAGAATTCAGAGGCACAAAAATGCTAGGCAAGGTAAGATCCAAAAAACGTGAAACACGTTACGATGACTATGAGTCAAAGTAAGAAACATGACAAGACGTGGTCAAACTTAAAGGGCACAGACTCGCTGTGACACAGGATTTCTCTACACTAACTTACACACAGTAGGGGAGAATCCCAGAATGCAGTGAAGCATGCGCAGCGAACCGGCAAATGCCGGTGACACGTTTACCACTTAAGTACTTGGTCCATTAGTGCCCAAAATACAACACAGCTGTGACAGCTGTCAGAGGTGGCCCCGCCCAGGGCAGTGGCCTGGCCATGCCCCTCGCGGGAAGCGCCGTCTACAGCAGTGGCCAGGCCATGCCCATGACAGAGTGTGACTGTTGTCTGCCTCCTTGTTCCGTGCAATTAGCTGGCGACCAGTTCAGGGTGTACCCTGCATCCTGTCTGATAAAAGCTGGGATAGGCTCTAGCACTCCCGCGACCCCCCGTGAGGAGAAGCAGCTCAGAAAATGGATGGGTGGATGGATAGCCCGGAAACTAATATGTATTTTCAAGGAAGTATTTACCCATTAGTGAAAAACAAAATCACAGGGTGAGCGTGCATGTCTGTGTATGTGTGCATGAGAGAGATTGTGTGTGTGTGCGTCTCTGCGTGTCTCTCTGTGTGTGTGATTAGAGATGGTGTTGCATCACCAGCTTGGCAGCCAGGACATAGGACAGGCACAGATGTAGAGTCAAGTGAGCTTGAAAATAGGGATGCTTTAATGTATCTGAGCTTCAAAGTAAAAGTGACTACTACATTATGGTTATGATCAAGAACTTCCATCCATCCATCCATCCATCCATCCATCCATCCATCCATCCATCCATCCATCCATCCATCCATCCATCCATCCATCCATCAATTTTCTCTACCGCTTATTGTCACTGGGGTCATTGGTGTGCTGGAACCTATTTCAGCTATCTTTGTGCGAGAGGCGGTGTACACCCCGAACTGGTTGCCAGCCAATCACACGGCACATATACACAACCATTCACACTCATTCAGAGTTTCTATTTAACCAACTGTGCATGTTTTAGCGGTGTCTACCCAGATAGAAACCCACACAGGCAGAGGCGGGAACATGCAAACTCCATAAAGAAGATGAAACATTTCTGGTTGCGCCCCTGGCAATAAGCTTTTCTTACCGGGGTCTACAGTTAACATTGTGACAATACAATCTGCAGTCAAACACGTCTTGTCGCATCAGGCATCGTCACAGCAGGTCACCTGCATGATTTGTCCGGCCTTGGGACTGGCAGTGGCTGGGTGAATAACCAGGAATCGAAACAGCGTTGTCTAAGGCAGCAACATGTACCACTACACTCCCAGTGCCTCATGCAACTCTAAAGACACCAGTGGCGGTGATCAGTATTAGGTTGACAATGTAATTGGATCTTAGTAAATTGGACAGATGATTTGTTACCTTTCTCTGTATGGGCAGAGAAAGGTAACAAATCATCTGTCCAAAACTAACAACTTGTGTTCATATTGTTCAAAAACAGCAAGAACAACAAGTATAAATGATGAACTTTTACAGATTCAAAATATGTAAAAGGGCGGAACAGGGGATCAGCTGGTAAAGCGTTAGCCTCACAGTTCTGAGGTCCCAGGTTCCATCCCGGACCCAGCTCTGTGGAGTTAGCATGTTCTCCCTGTACCTGCGTGTTTTTTCTTCGGGCACTCTGATTTCCTCCCACATCCCAAAAACATGCAAGATTAATTGGACACTTGAAATTGCCCTGAGGTGTGATTGTGAGTGCGGCTGTCTGTCTGTAATAGCCCTGCGGTTGGCTATCAACCAGTTCAGGGTGTACCCTGCCTCCTGCCCATTGACAGCTAGGATAGGCTCCAGCACTCCCCGCAACCCTCATGAGGATAAGCGGCAAAGAAAATGGATGGTTGGATGGAAAATATATAAAAGTCATGACAGAATTGGGAGATTATTTAGATAGCAACATTTTTTAAGAACACAAATTTCATTTTGTTTTTCATGTTTTCACAAAAAAAAAAACCCTGTTAATAAACCATAATATAATTTGATTCTTCCTGCTCAAGCATCAGCAGTTCCATTTCAATGAGATATTTTATGTCATATCATATGTTTTGGTCTTTGACCAAACCCAGTCACATATGCTCAGGCAAATTAAAATAAATCTTTCAAATTAAAACTTTTACCATCAAATTAATTTTATTTTGTTGCTAATTGAATGCTAGTAGTAGTCATTTTTTCCACATCTACCACACATTTTAAATTCAACCATTTTCTGAGCCACTTATCAACTATGTGACTAATCAAGAATTTTTGAAAGGTAAGTTCAATTTCACAGGCCACACCCAAACCTGATGACCACCATACTTGTTGAATCAAGAAATCCCTTGAATAGAATCTGTCAGAGAAGGTGAAGTAGGCTACAAGATCTCAAAAACCCATATGTATCATGCAACGATACAAAGACGTTTAAGAAGAAATGAGGAAAAAAAGTGATTGAAATCCATCAGCCCTCAAGAGTGTGACGACGACTCATCCAGGAGGACCTCGAACAACATCTAAAGACCTGCAAGCCTTGCTGGCCCCAGTTAAGTTCAACGTTGATGACTCTACCATAAGAAAGACACTAGCCAAAAATAGCATCCATGGGAGTGTTCCCTAGTGAAAACCCCTGTAATCAGTAAAGAATACAAAGGGTCGTCCCATATTTGGAAAAAACATCTTGATGATTCCCAAGACTTTTGGAGAAACATCCTCTGGACTGACGTGTCAAAAATTGAGCTGTTTGGAAGGTGTGCCGCCCTTTATATCTGGCGTCAAAATGGCACAGCGTTTGATAAAAAGAACATCATGCCAACAGTGAAGCATGGTGGTGGCAGTATGACAGACTGGGGCTGCTTTGCTACTTCAGGACCAGGACAACTTGCTGTGATTGATGGAACAATGAATTCTGCCGTGTACTAGCAAATCCTAAAGGCACACGTCCGGCCATCAATTCGTGCCCTCAAACTCAAGTGCTCTTGGATCATACAGCAAGACAATGATCCAAATCACACCAGCAAGTCAACTCTGAATTGCTAATAATAATAATAATAATAATAATAATAATAATAATAATAATAATAATATTTTGGAGTGGCCAAGACAAAGTCTGATTTTATAACCAATTGGGATGGTGGAGTTGAAACAATACAGCAAAGTAGAGTGGGACAAAATTCCTCCAGAGCAATGTGACACCAAGCATCCCAAACACTTTATTTTGGTTATTGCTGCCAAAGGTGGCGCAACCCGCTATTAGGTTACGGAGGCAATTACTTTTTTACAGAGCATCCGAAGGTTTGGATATTTTTTGTGCCTCAATAAATTGAATTGCCATTTGAAAACTGCATTTTGTATTTCCTTGGGCTGTCTCTGAGTGATATTAAAATTGGTTTGATGATTTCAAATCTTTGTGATTGATAGACACCCCCCCAAAAAGGGTTAGGGTTAGGAAATGGGCGAATACTTTTTCACGGCACCGTAATTACAGTAAATTGACCTAACCCTGTTCAAATAACTGCTAATGATTTTTTGCTCACATTAGCGCTATTAGCTGCAATGCTAAATTTTCAATTTAATTAATTAATTTTAAAAAGAAAAATGTTAGTCTTGTTCTGATAACATTCGTAGCAGGACTATATTGGTTTCAGTGAAACACTCCATCACATTTGAATTTTTTTTTTTAAAATATGGTGTAAACAAACAAAAAAAATTAATGAACTCAACCAAAATAGATGAATTGGTCAGAGTAAATGGCCTGATGATGCAATTTCGCCTTTGTCATGTAGTTCACTTTTTGTCTCTTTCACTAAATCAGTGACTCTCAATGTGTCTTGTGAGTTTTACGGTATTGAAAAAGGACTTGAATAAAACATATTGGCGTGAAGGTTGTGGTGTTGCATACAGTTTAACTTTTTTTAATCAAGTACAGTAAAGGTTTTATTTTTTACAGAAATGAAATTTTTATTGTACCAGTACACTTACATTACACACAGTGTACAGTGCACTTATAAGTACAGTTCAGTTGTCTTAAGTGCAACAAATTTGCATTTAATCTTGAATTATTTGTTTTAAAAATGTAATTTAAGTGCAATTTCTTTTAACCTACAATGTGCTATACATTTCCATCTGAATCATTTGAGACTTTTTAATGTTATTTTAGTATAGTGCTAATGTTCACAAAAATAATACATTTATTTTTTACGTAATGAAACCCCTTTTATTGTTTCATTGTTACTCTATTTTAATCATTCCAATTGTACCTGAACAGATGTGTATTATTTAAGTGCTACTTGGTGTCAAACATTTGACACCAGATGGTGATAAAGGTATTAGTGTAAGAGTTGGATGTAATATGTGTTGAAAGACACAACTTCAGACCATAATAACTACTATGTAAACCTTTTTGTGATTAGATTTTTTTTTAACAATTAAGAAAAACAATCAACAAAACTTGTGCAAAAGCCTGATTTACAACTTTACTATATTTGATACGCAAACTGCTCATCAAAGGGAAGACAAGAGTGGAGAATGTTTTTTTTTCTCCAGGGGGCATTTGAGTGCGAATTGGAATTGTGAATAATAGGCCCATTTAGAATCATGTTTTCACACACTGTTTCAGGACAACTGTAATCTACAAAACAAGTGCACGTTTAATTCTGTATTTTTCACAGATTACGTGAAAATTTACTGAGACAGAAATATCCTGACTCTTAAATGAAAAAAAATAATCAGTTTATTATTATCAGTGTAGATTTAGCTTTGCGATTATTTTTAGCGGAAGCTTGTGTTGATCCAGTTCCGCTTTCCATAGTCACTGAGTTTCAGTCAGCGGCACTGCAGTATAAATACACTGTGCACAGTTCGTACAGTAGTGGATTTTTGTCAGGACTGGCGAGCGCCGTCCCAGGAACGCCCCTCGGCTAGGAGAGCACATGCGATGTGCTTGCAACTTCGCCTGACTGACGCAGAGAGAAAAAAAGAGAGCGCCATGTGCGCGCATTTTGTTCACGGCCTGACGGCGTCAAGTTTGGCAAGCGAAGCCCGACTGGCGGCATCGGTCAGCTGCAGTCGGGACTTCTCCTAACCGGAGCGCCCTGCCAAGACCAAACCCAAGCCAAGCCGCAGGATGCCAGCCGCGCGGCGGGAGGATTGCGTCTCGCTTGTGTCCGCGGAGTGACTGTTCCACAATGGAGGAGAAGTTCAGTAGACTCATTTTCGTTCCCATCGCGGCCGTGCTGTGCTTCATGGTCGCCTACCAGTACGTGTGCCCCCCGGAGAGAAACACCTGCTACTTCCTCCGCGAAGAGAGCGGCGTCTTCGAACAATACTCATCCGTTCGTACCGAGCAGCAGCTGGACAATGACTTCGGCTTCAGGACGGGGTTCAGGTTGAACTTCACGGAGCGGGATCTGAGAAGACACGTGAACTTTGACATCCGGGGAGATGACGTGATGGTGTTCCTGCACATCCAGAAGACCGGAGGAACCACGTTCGGGCGCCACCTGGTTAAGAACATCCAGCTGGAGCAGCCCTGCGAGTGCACGCCGGGCCAGAGGAAATGCACGTGTCACCGGCCCGGTAAAAGCGAGTCGTGGCTCTTTTCCCGCTTCTCCACCGGCTGGAGTTGCGGCTTGCACGCCGACTGGACCGAGCTAACGAGCTGCGTCCCCGTGGTGATGAATAAGCGGGACAGAAAGAGTTCCCAAAAGAGAAAAAGGTGAGGCGTGCCAACATTTTATTTAGTTCATCTCAAACGGGTTTCGGTGCATCTCAGCATCCTAATCTGGATCTGCAGCAATCAAATTCATGGTCAGGGACGTTCTGCGCGCATGCATGTTTTGGTCACTAAGTAAACCCCACATCCCCCAGATATTCAGGAACATGTGGAACCAGATTTTCGATGAAACCATACCTGGCCCTTATGCAGATCAGGACCATTTTTTTTATTTGATAAAAAGCACAACACTCTTGCCAGAGTCAATGAGAAGTTTTGCTGCAACCTCTTTGTATTTCATGAACTGATTGGATTATCCCATTTTAATGTTATTTTTCATTTGTTACTTGGAATGATGTCAGGACTAGAACAAGAAAAGTAACATGAAATGTATTCATGAGCAAATTGAAACAAACAAAAACCATACATTGCCCAAACCAATTTACTAATTAAAATATAATGACATAAAACAACACAATGTCAATATGTCTTACACAAGGTATAGTGTTTGTGACATCTTTTTGTAAAGGGGCAGATCTAGTTTGCACTTACAGTATTTGTGATCTCAAAGAAGCGTGAGAAATACCAAAGTGATTTTCCATTTGAACACTCAAACATAATAAAATGTTACACAACAATCAACTTTCAAGGGACCTAGGAAACCACACAAGGTAGGCAAAAGTGGCCTGAACCTGCTGATGGCTTACTGTTAATAGGGGGTCTATAAATAAATGTTACACTGATGGAGCACATGCATATTCATTACCTGCAAATGTGTATACTGAAACATCACACATGCTGTCGAGCTGTTTGAGCTCCAGTGCTAACACGCTCGCTACATATATTATCGACCCACCCAGATCGACCAGGGGTCTGCAATTGACAGGTGGCGTATATTGCAGGTACCTTTCGAAATGCGGTTTTGAAAATGCTGTAAACCGAAATCTCCGCTAGGTTTTAGAAACATCGGTCTGTATGACAGAATGACGGGAATTCTCAATAAATATCCACAAAGAGACAACAGTGGCATCTTAAGAAGTCCACGGTGACACGGTAAAATATTCTGGCATAAAAGGGATACAAAATTTCCTTTCTGCTTGACCTAACAGCTGAACGGGACAAAAAAAAAAAAAAACATAAAAAGGGAGGTCCAATCGACAGGGCACCATTCGCTCCAGGACCGCCTCTTGTGTCATCCAGATTGTGCGCAGGCCTCCAGGCAAATTGTTTGAGAAGCCAGCTCATCTGCAGGTCTGTTTCAATTTGCGGTAATTACAGAAGCCACAGTTAAGCCCTGCCAAGTAAATCGCTTAAGCGGGCTGGGTGCTCTGAGGTGCGTGTTAAAGGTTCAGAAAGCAAAGCTCCATATGTTCCGAAGAGTGTTAAAGAGGGGCAACAAAGGAGGTCAGTGCTTTCAGGAATAGTTCCTTTCAAGAGTCCATTAAGCAACGTTCAGGCGGCCAATATATTGAATTGGAGGTTCTTTGAATGAAGGCAGAATCAACACTCTGTCAGTCAGTGTGACATAATGGACTCTAGAAAATATGTGCTCGTTTACTCCGGCACTTTATCTTCACTAAATGGCAATTGCCTCACTAAATGACAAGCAAAGGAATTGCTCAAGGAAAAAAAATGCGTTCTGTAGTTTTAATTGCACTGCCTGCAGTATTGCAGTGCACTCATTATTATCTGCGATATTACAGTATTTCTGGCTCTTTTTTTTTTGTGTGTTTGAGAAAGGAACGTAAGGTAACCAGTATCTGTGATTCCAACCGTAATGCCCGTGAATGAACTGTACTTTGTCTGTATTTGACATTGTGCTGTATTTCAGCACTAATGCGATTGCAATCTGACAATCCCTATTGTAGTTTATCTTTATGGATTTTGGTGCAGTTGAGTTAGGGGATCTTAACGGTCTAATCCAGAGGAAATGTATTTTATTTGTCTATCATGCAAATGCAGCTAAAATTTCATTTAAAAAAAATTAAAAAAATTCTCAACACAACATAAATAAAATAAATTAGTGCCAAAGTGCACATTTTCTTTGTAATCTGAATGCCTCCCATGTCTGTTTCAAACTGAGGCTCTGTTGTAGCTGCTTCCGTGTGACGTCACGCCTAGACAACCCAAGTAAACAATGGCTTCCTACACAATAGACCATCATACACGGTGCGAGTGGGATCTAGAGGAGATAGACAGCAGTGATGAAGAAGTTTTTTATGGAATGTGTAAATGCTACTGGCTTCTTGTGCCTGAGATTACAAGGGTTTCCGAAGCAATGAGTGTTTATTGAACTCCGAGGACATGGAACACAATGAGCGTCTACACATAGACTGCCGCAGGTAAATAACTAGAACATAGAAAAACATCCCATGCGGGTGTAATTCAACCATATATGTTCGAACCGGTGTGACGGTCAGAGCGTCGAATGCGACACAAGGACGGGATTCGGCGAGACCTGACGAAGTTGACGTGGAACTTTGCAGCCAAAACATAGACTGGTAGGTGCCTCAAGAAAGCTACGAACACCTTGTTGATGAAATAATATAATGCAAACATGTTTAAACATCTGATGATGTCATGCCCCTGGCATCCTCCTTAGGCTGGGCGTGGTCAGCCAATTAGTCGGCACACACCTGCACCCCTTTTCGGCTGATTCCACCCGGTACTTATAGGACACGGGGGACAACTAGTTCCCGCACTCCCGTATACATGACCTACCGTGTACCGACCCTCGCCTGTTCCCTGACCATCCTAGTAAGCCTGCCTCTTCTGATACTGCTGCTTTTCCTGACTGACTCGCTGATCATTGACCACGGACCGAATAAAGGCCTTCTGTACACTACTTGCTTACCTCTGGAGTCGTGCATTTGGGTCCGCCCTCGAGCCTCGTTCGTGACAGATGGTGCTTGCACACAACAGTGAGTCGTTTGTTGTTGTACTACCGACTGAGTCAGCGTAAAACAAAAATCGAAACCTTTGGTATAGTTCTGCGTTTAAAGATTTAGCCCGTATTTTAAATAATGCACTTAACACTTGAGAGCACACACTGCCGTTGTCGAATTTCAGGAAGACCTCAGCATCAACAGTACACTAACTTTATACAGTGTCCAAATGTCATCACCACTTAAACATCACCTGGAAAAGGATATTAGCTGACATATATATCTGTATCGGTATTGTACTTACATTTAAAACGAGGTAGATACTTGTCAATATTAAACAATTGAACACGTACGTACTTACTTGCAACCGAACCCAAGTGAACGCTGTACCGGGTTTTCAAAGCAGTCATCCGTGAAATGCTTGGAACATATTACTGTCCATTTTGATTTGTAAGTCCAATTCGCCCGCTTTGTCTTCACAAACCTGGTCCATAACCTGCCTATATGTTCATCTTTTGGCCATGCATGTAAACTGACCCCGTCAGCGTTTGATGCAGAACAGCCATATACAACACACCTCCTCACCATCTTTGCTAGCTTTTTCACTCTCTAGCTAAATTTTGTTGTGACGTGACGTCTTATTCTGGGGAGTGCCGGAACTTGCTGAATCTAAGTGACATTTTGAACAAAATCTTGAGATTGACTTTGACACAAATTTATTTAATTTCTGTTGTGTTGAGAATTTTTAAAATATTTTTTTATGAAATTTTAGCTACATTTGTATGATGGATAAATAAAATACATTTCCTCTGAATTACACCTTCAAAATCTTCCACACTTACAGAGCTTAAGCTTTTGTGCGCAGGCAAGTCACACATGTGCAGAAACAGAAAGATCGAGAGAAACGATTGAAGAAAAAGAAATGATTAAAAGGTGCGTTGTAATTATTTTGTCCAAGTGCTTTGCCGAAACACAATTTTAAAAGCAAATTGAATCAGATGTAGCTCAGTGGTCAGAGCACTGGTTTGGTAAACCAGGGGTTGTGGGTTCGTATCCCACTGGGGCCTCCACTCCCTGAGAAGGGTTGCGTCAGGAAGGGCATCCGGTGTAAAAAAATTGTGCCAAACATATGTGCGTTCATCTGAGATGACATGCTGTGGCGACCCCGAAAGGGACAAGCTGAAAGAAACTTACTTACTCTAGAAGGATGTCCATGTGTTCCTTTTGATGATTTTGAAAATAACAGGTATTTTCGAATTTCAGATTTTCACAATTAATCTCCTTCACGTAAAAGGCACCGAGTTAGTTCATGAGTCAAGTGTGGATATTGGAAACTGGCTCCTCATGATAGTATCATATGTGGTCATCTATTGTTTTGTTCTGTATTGCTCTGTCCTCTGAAACAGACATTTGATTTCAGTTCGTATTCTGTGCTGCTGTGGAGAGCATTTACAGCTTATGCTGCGGTTAGTCACCTTCTGTGGGTAGGTAGGTATACTGCACTTGACAACACAGTTTATTTTGGGAAGACAAGGTAAAGGTGCAGGTACTTCTGACACGTCTTTGGAAATATATCTGTGCCCTCAGATTTTGAATCTGAATTACTAATGCAGAATTTTATTACCATCAAAGTATTTTGGGGTGTACTTTTCATTAAAAAAAAAAACATTTTCAGCTGCAAAGTCAACATCCAGTGTTAAACATTCAATGTATTTACAGTAGTTGTAATTAATACATTCAGAGTCTGTTTGAGCATTTGACACATGTTGTCTGGTTCAACTTATGTTGCTCAATTCAACATTCAGTGTAGTATTTTTTCCAAAGATGTCTCTTCTGAGTAAAGATGGCTTGTTTTTTTGTGATGAAAAAACAACTGAGGGTAGTACAATGTAGCTGTAATGTTAACGTTTCCCCCCTCCAGTCTATGATGACACCAAGACTGGGATGTGTTTGGATCCCCACAAAGGACACTTTTCCTGGTGCCTTTTGTTCTAGAGAACACACGATTATGCTACTAACTACATCAGTGCAACTGCATGCAGCACCATGGCAAACCTGGTTATACCTGAGGACTGTAACATCACGACAGGTTATTAATCAATAATAAAAGTAGCAAAAGTGAAATGTCCGAGCACTGCGGTTTCCTCCCACATCCCAAAAACATGCAACATTAATTGGACACTAAATCGTTGTGTGATTGTGAGTGCGGCTGTTTGTCTCTATGTGCCCTGCGATTGGCTGGCAACCAGTTCTGGGTGTACCCTGCCTCCTGCCTGTTGATAGCTGTGATAGGCTCCAGCTCTCCTGCGACCCTTGTGAAGATAAGCGGCTAAGTAAATGAATTGATGGATGGATGAATATTGGGATCGTTTTCCTCTCAGATTCCAAACACATCCATGGTAGATTAATTGAAGACTAAATTGTTTCCAAGTATGAATGAGAATGAATTATTGTTTATTTATGTGTCCTGTGGTTGGCTGGCATCCAACACTTTGCATTTTAAGAAAGTGCAGGATTATTTCATAGTGCGGCTACTGTGTGTTGTCTACTCATTTGTATTTACCTGTTTTGGGAATCCATTTGGGTGTTCCTGACAGTGCACCTGTCATCCATAGTTTGTCTCAAATGCAGAACCACAATTCAAAAATCCTGCACATTAAAATAATGGATTGAGACTAAAGAACAGATGGATGTGAAGTTGAAGCAATGTGCAAAAATCAATCACTTTAAAAGCATTCAATTGATCATTACAAAATGAGGTAGTAAGACCAATGTTAATATAAATCATTATATCAGACAATATAGTGAGCCACTGATTGTGTAGTAGTACACGCCTAACTTTGGTGTGGGCAGCGTGTTTTCAGTTTTTGCTAAGTGATGGTGTCCATATGTGCCTTGTGAATGACTGGCGACCAGTTGAGGGTGTAGTCTGCCTTTCACCCAAACTTAGCCCGGAAAACCGCCTGCAACTCTTGTGGGGATAAGCGATTATGAAAATGGATGGATGGACAATATAATACATTTAAATGTAGATTTTGTAGGTATAGTTATTTTGTTTGTGGTAGTCAATTATTATTATTATTTTTTTGCCCTAATAGGGGCGGCACGGTGGATCAGCTGTAAAGCATTGGCCTCACAGTTCTGAGGTCCCAGGTTCAATCCCAGCTCCGCCTCTATGGAGTTTGCATGTTCTCCTTGTTCCTGCATGGCTTTTCTCCGGGCACTCCGGTTTCTTCCCATGTCCCAAAAACATGCAACATTAATTAAATCCATCCATTTTCCCCCCAACCCAGTCTGTCTGGTGGCTGTCCAGGCCACCCAAAGCAAAGCGGGGTGATTTGGGCAGCCGTCCTCGAGGAGGAACCCAAAGGCAAAGCAGGAACCAGATGGGAGAAGGCGATGGCTCCGGATGAAGACATCCCAGGACGTGGTTGTGAGGTGGCCGGGGATCGGTCCCCGCCGAGTCTCGGTCGTGAGGCAGCCATGGATCGATAGCCACCAAGGCTAGGTCATGAAGTAGCTGAGGTCGGTTACTGCTGAGGCTTGTTTCGGGGGCAGCTGAGTATGGGTTACCACTGTGGCGTGGTCCTCAGACAGCCGGGAATGGGTCACCCTTGAAGCGTGGTCATCAGACAGCTGTGGACTGGTCGCCGTCGAGACAGGGGTGTGTCGCTGTCAAGTCAGGAACGTGAGACGGAAAAATACCTGTCGCTGCCGAGACAGGAGGGTGAGGCGCCCGGGGACGGGTCGCCATCGAAGCTGGAGTGGGGGCCGGCCGGTCAACATCGAGACAGGAATGTGAGACAGCCGAATACCTTTCGCCGCCGGTGTGACGGTCTGAGCGCTCCCCCGTGCTGAAAAGTCTCCTTGTGATGAATGCGCATGCGTTACTAACATGGGAACTCTTGGTACACAGTAGACGCTTACTGGGAAATCTCCCGGTCTCATAGTTCCCCTTCTTCTATATAGAGGGAGCTAACATATGTTATAACCTAACCCTAACGTAACCTCAAAACAAAAGTTGATAACAAAAGATATACACATATATTTACGTTCGCTGTGTTCGTGTTTCTGAGACGTCCATAGAGAACATGAACACTCGGCGACAAGTTGTCAAAAGGCACATGTTGAAGCATGAATGGGACAGTTTCAGAATGGGTGGAGGTTTGCAAAATATATGCGCATGTGCATTAATATACGCCCATGCCAGGGTTCGCATGCGTCCCTAAAAGTCCCTAAAAACCCCTAAATTTTCGAAGGTGCATTTAGGGGCTCCTAAAAGTCCTTAAAATCCGCGAAAACCTGTCAAGCCCCTAAAAAGGCCTTAAATTATAAAAAATCAAAGGGAGGACCTCTACCGCCAAAATTCTCCCGAAAAAAAAAGATCTTTTCTTTAAAAAAAATAGCGATCCGTCTGGCGCCTAAAACAGCCGGAAATTGTCAATGGAAGTCACCGTGTTGACAACGAGTCGCCATCTTGTCGTTGATATTCCATTGTTCGTTTCCGTGAGTCGGCATTTCACTTCGTCTTCGTTACGTCTTTCATTGATCCAACTTGTATCATGGGGAAGTGCATTTTTCAAGATGCTTGGGTTGAAAGTAACGAGTTTGGAAGCTGGGTTCGTCGAGATGCAAAAGATCGGCACATGTTTTACTGCCATCAGTGCAAGCAGAGCTACCAGCTAGGAAAGATGGGCGTCAAAGCGCTGGAGTCGCACCGGAAAAACAGGAGACACGCTGATTTGGCGAAGACTCTCTCATCTTCCGTTGGTATCAATCTGTTTCTAAAATATCAAGATAGTGATGAATGAACTTCAGGCAGTGGTACTAGCAGTGCATGCGCACCTACACTTGTCCAGTCATCGACTTCAACCAGCCGGAAGTCAGGGTTTATGAACGTGGTTCAATACACGAAGGCGGACTTGTTAAAGGCAGAGATCGTGTGGACTTTAAAATTGATCTGCTGCCATTACAGTTACAAATCTTGTGAAAATAATTCAAAAGTTTTTGCAGTCATGTTCCCATTGCTAGAAACTACCACTGTGGGGAAAGGAAGACTTCGTACCTGGCTACATTTGGCATCGCTGCCCACATTTCATCTCTACTGCCTCAAAGCCAAAAAAGCCAGAATAGAGACTGACATATCTATGCTTATTGAGAAGGCTAACAGGCTGTGTGAGCAGGCAGAAGAAAAGAGGAATCTGAGGTTTATCACTGAGGCCAATGCACTCAGAAGCAGAGCAAAGGACGAGAGAGCCTCTTGGGCACCTCTGCAGCAGCAAATAGAGGAGGCACTGGGTAGGCTCAAGGAGCTAGAGTAGGGGTGCTGAAACAGACATCAGTAGAAGACATTTGTGTATATAGTTGCAATTGTAGTTAGAATCAGTTTTTCTGTATACTGTTATGTGAAGACGTTGACAATGGTCATATCAATGAGAACTACCACAAGGGGCGACAGGTGATCACTCTCACAGGTACTGATGTACTGGAACATTTGATGAACCAAGAACGGTTGATGGCACCATTGGGTGAGTCTTTTTTCCTTACTCTTGATTTCCCACAATGGCCCTAAATTTTTCGTGTCGGCCCTAAATTTTTTCTGTTTCAGCCCTAAATTTTTCGTGTCAGCCTCTAAGAATGGCCCTAAAAAGCCCTTAAATTTTTTGGGTCCGACTGAGTATGAAACCTGCATGCGCATTACTCACAGTAGCACCGGGAGCGCTCAGACACCGGCACCGAAACGAAGGGGACCATGATGTCGTCATTGCCGGGGTGGGAACGTGAGGCGGCTGCTGAGCCTTCGCCGTTGCTGAGCCAGGAACGTGAGATGGCCGACGACCCTTCACCACCGCCGTGACAGGAAGGTGAGACGGCCGACGAGCTTTCCCCGCCTGGAGAGGAATGTGAGGCGGCCGCAAACCTGTTGCCACTGCCGGGACAGGAGTGGGAGGCAGCCGTGGAGTCGTCGCCTCCACCTGTACAGGAGTGGTAGGCAGCGGAGTCGTTGCCGTCGCCACCTGAACAGGAGCGTGGGATTTAGAGGGTGGCACCTGAAGAACCGCAGCCCGCAGAATGCTGCGTTGTTGCTCTTTCGGTTTCTAACTTGGCACACCTGAACTAGACGGTTGCCCATGAATGAGAGTCGACGGCATTAGCCGGAACCCGACTGGCTTCTCGTCTGGCTCAGAGTCAGAGTTCCCGCTGGGAAAATGGCAGAAACTGGGTGGCATGAATACATTGTTCTTGGGAACAGAATGGACCAACGGGAATGATAAAATCCTCTCCCTTTTCACTGGAGGAAAGTTGTTTTTCTCATCTTTATCTGAATCCTCTCCATCCCCTGTACTTAAAGCCCAAGTGTCATCCCTATAAACACTTTTAAAATAGGTATTTAAATGAAAAATACATATAACATTATTCACTTCAACGTCTACACGAAAAAATAAATATGAGCGGAGAGCGCGTCATCCATGCCAGTGTCATTCAACATCCAAGTGGTCACCATATTGGCTGCATCTACTGCCCGCGACGTCACCCCGGACATTCGCCATTGAAAACACGCTGTGGCCCCTAGTATAGGACACACCCCTTCAGACATGGAAGCGCTTTTCGAGGAAGAGAACATCTCACAACCGAGTGAAGTGACCGCAGCAATATTACCCTTTCGTTTTGAGCCATATTTAGATAATATGCGGATCACTTCTAATTAACAACAGACTCCCAGACAGTATGTGTGAGCCAGCCCAGCCGAAGCCATGCTCGTCCATGAGGCATGGCTTTGGTGGCGGCTCGTCCGCCCACCTACTATAGAACACGGAAGCTCCATGACAGTACCCCTTTAAGCTCTCTGCAGATTGCTTCTGAGTTCTGCTTTTTTGCAAAACAAACACTGGAGGCGCTATGGCAGGCTTGTCTTCGTTCGTCAAGTCCGCTATTTTACTTTGACACTCGTCCGGAAGTCTGTTGCCACCGCGACGTGGGTGTGACACGGCAGCGGGTCTGTTGCCAGAAGCGACGTGAGCTAGGTTCGGAAACGGGTTGGTACCGTGGCGTGAGCGTGATTTGTCAGAAAGACCGTTGCCACCGCTACATGGGTGTGGCGCGGCAGCGAGTCTGTTGCTACTGCGGCGTGAGCGTGGTTCACCAGGAGATCTGTTGCCACCGCGACACGAGCTTGGGTCGGTAATGAGTCTGTGGCTACTGCGGCATGCACTTGGCAGCGGGTTGGTCGTCAACGCGACATGGACCTGGCTCGGTAGTGGGTGTGTTGCCACCGCGACATGGGTCTGGCTCGTAAGCGGGTCGGTTGCTACCGCGGCGTGAGCATGGGTCAGCAGCAAGTCTATTGAAACCGTGACATGTCATAGCTTGGCCAGTAATCTAATTCCCGCTAAACCTGGTCTGTGAGGACCTGAAGTTCGCTCTATTTCCGCCCGCATTTCATGATAGAAGACCTCGTTATCTGCACCTCGGGAAATGCGGACCCCTCCTCCTTCTGTGCTGGAAGTTTAGTTGCCTGGGAGGCGTGGATGAATGATGGTGGGCACTCTACTTGGGCATCTCCTCTGGCCGCCATGCGAAGGACCCGGATAGATCGCCAAACTAGTTCCCCAAAAAGGATTAGAGGAAGAGGAGTTGGACTCACAGGGCGAAGGCACTCGGCTGCTGGAGATACGGGACCGTAAAATGAACTCCTCGAGACACATCACCAGGAGGGAAAATTCACATTCATTGTCCGAGTCGGAATCAGGCAGCCGGTCATATAAATTTAGGTCTTCCTCTAATCCGAAAAATCTGAGTCCAAAAGGACATGTGGTGGTGAACGGGTCATGGTTGGCACGTAGTTGTGACGCATGGGCGATGCGGGTGACCAAGCAGGAGAGGACGATATAACGGAGCCCACGCGAATAGGAGATGCTTGGTCCTTAGGCCGGCGGTGTCCTCGGCAACGTGCCCAGCGATGCCTCACCTTTCCCGCTGAGTTCTGTTCTTGCTAGTTCCTTCTGTCATAAGCCATCAGTATGGGGGAGGACCCAAATGCAGGACTCCGAGGCAAAGGCATAATGTCCAGTGGGTTTTATTTCAAAAGCAGTGTCCGCACTTGGAGACCCAGTGCAAACTCAATGAACTGGTTTGTTTTGTCACAAATCTCCTGAATGGGGGCAGACCCAAAATGCAGGACTTTGAGGCAGATGCATAATGTTCAATGTAGTTTATTTCGGAAACTGGGTCATACGCGGTGTAGCAGTCCGACAAGGCAGAGGCACAGAAATGCTAGGTTAGGTGCGATCCAAAAGACATACAGCACCGCCCAGAGCAGTGGCATGGCCACACCCTTCTTAGCATTGGCCAAGTCTTGCTCATGACACAGCGGCTCGACACTGAGCCCCTCCCGGATGACCGAGCTTCTCACCGAGTCTCTAAAGGAGAGCCCAGACACCCTGCAGAGGAAACTCATTTTGGCTGCTTGTATCTGGGATCTTGTTCTTTTGGTCACGACCCACAGCTCGTGAACAGAGGTGAGGGTAGGAATGTATATCAACTGGTAAATTGAGAGCTTCGCCTTTCGACTTAGCTCCCTCTTCACCACGAAGAACTGATACAAAGTCTCCATCATTGCAGATGCAGCAACAATCCACCTGTCGATCTCCCGCTCCATTCTTCCCTTCTCTCGTGAACAAGACCCCAAGATACTTGAACCCCTCCACTTGGGGCAGGATCTCATCCCCGGCGTGGAGAGGGCACGCCACCCTTTTCAGGACCATGGTCTTAAGATTTGCAGGTGCTGATTATGTATGCATCATTTCTCATTATATTACTATGATGTGATGACATAATATAGGATTTTAACTAAGTAGAAATAGCGATCTAATCGCAGCAATGAATTCTGTTATGCACAGATAACAGAAATGCTGTGGTCGTTGTTAAATAATAAGTGAAAATGACATTCAGAATGTGCATCCCTAGTCTTGACGTAATTCACTCCCCTCCTTTACGTCTAAACATTCTCCACATAAATGAGTTTCGAAAACATGAATGAAAATGTCTACCACGAAGTCACCAGGCTAGTGTTAGCAAGCGCTGCATTGTGGTTCACATAATAAAAAAGGTATTTTGCACTGCGGGAACATTGCCATATATATACATCAGTAGTATGTATATGGTCAATTTCGTGTGACAAATTACGGGACCTTCTACTCTCTGTTTACACTCGGGGCATCCATCTTTGAAAATTGAAAATTCTCAGAGTTTCTGAACGGAACACACCCCCGTGAGGTGATATTTTTGGAAAAAATACACTGTTGAATGACTGAATGTTGTGTTACATGTGAATTTAGACTAAAATCCCCTTTGCGCAAACCAGCAAAATATGACAAGGCAGTTGTGTTGCGTTTAAGACAATTTAATCACACACAGAACAATACAATTCAAAAATTATAAAACAACTAACACAAAATAGAAGTTCAAAGACCGAGTCGTTGATCTAAGCTACAAATAGTCACCAAAGTTGAACAACCAGGCAAGTGTTCTTTCCAGCGAATTTTCAAAGTCAACAAATGTTCCAGAAATGTCCAAAGACGAAAGGCAGAATGCAGTGTGGCGTGTACTTGTCCAAAGCAGCGGTGATAAGAAGCTCCGTTGACGGTCATTCTCGTCCTTATATAGGCACTCCTCAGAACATTCCAGAATTCTGCATCGCAAAAGATCCTCATCATAATAACTCATAATAATTCAGAAAAGTATTAAAGGAAAATAAAGAGGATAAAGAATAAAAATGCACAAACACATAACACTCTCCCCCTTAAAGCCCGGGTGTCATCCCTATAAGCATTCTAAAATAGATATTGTAATGAAAAATACATATAACAGGAACAATTAGAAAGATGGATACATGCACTGGAAAGGAGAGGAATGAAGATTAGCTGAAGTAAAACAGAATATGTGTGTGAATGAGAGGGATGGAGGGGGAGGACTGAAGCTCCAGGGAGAAGAGATAGCAAAGGTGGACGACTTCAAATATTTGGGGTCAACAATACAGAGCAATGGAGATTGCGTTAAGGAAGTCAAGAAACGGGTCCAAGCCGGGTGGAACAGTTGGCGGAAGGTGTCTGGTGTTCTATGTGACAGAAGAGTCTCCGCTAGGATGAAGGGCAAAGTTTACAAAACAGTGGTGAGGCCGGCCACGATGTACGGATTAGAGGTGGTGGCACTGAGGAGACAACAGGAAGCAGAACTGGAAGTGGCAGAAATGAAGATGCTGAGGTTCTCGCTTGGTGTGAGCAGGTTGGATAGGATTTGAAAGAGGGACAGCCAAAGTTGGATGTTTTGGAGACAAGGTTTGAGACAGCAGATTTCATTGGTTTTGCGAGAGAGTGAGTATATTGGAAGAAGGGTGCCGAGGATGTAGCTGCCAGGCAAAAGAGCGAAAGGAAGACCAAAGAGAAGGTTGATGGATGTTGTGAGGGAAGACATGAGGGCAGTTGGGGTTAGAGAGGAAGATGCAGGAGATAGGCTAAGATGGAAAAAGTTGATATGCTGTGGTGACCCCTAACGGGATAAGTCGAAAGCAAAAGAAGAAAGACCTCAATCGGAAATGTTGTGGTACCTACAGTAAGTACACTCCAAAATGCTGCCAAGCCAATAAAAGACTCAGAGTTTCCTTCTCAATGGTAGAAAATTTTCTTTGGCAGTCACTGTGATTTGATGGGTGTGTGTCCGCCCGCCCGCCATAGCACTCGCAAATCCGCACAGTTGAGATCGAAAAATCACGCGCGTAAAATTTGTTATGAGTAGAAATACATAGATATTGAAAGACGTTGCTTATTTTGTGTAGTTTTGACCAATGTTCCCTCTAAGATGCACCACTGCGCAATTGCGCACTTGTCGCACAGTCTCAGGGCACATGAAAATCAATCCAGCGCAGTGAACTAAAGCATGGTGTCTTTTTTTTTTTTTTTTTTTTTTTTTTTAACACGGACACGGTCTCTAACAACGAGATGCTGCTCGGCCTACTTCTGCTTCCTAGTTTACCTGACACCACCCCCCTCCTCTCTTAAAAGGGTATACTCATAATTACAAACAGAACACACACCCACAACTTTATATCTGCAGGCAACTAAAACTGAACTGAATCCCCCCCGTACTCTATAATGAATCCAGCCTAATCTTTATTTCACTGTTTCACATATTCGGTTTGCCCTTGCTTTTCTCATCCCTCCAAAGTTATGACTGTGTACACACGTTTGCAAAAATCAAAATAATACTAATCTACACCTCTTTCATCGGTATAATCAACATAATTTAACAAAACGCTGACTGTAATCACATGAATGAATAATTTAGAGAGCATTCACTCAGAAATTAAGTAGCTTCAGCCTACATATTTAAAGTGCATTCTGCGGCGCACCAACCTTAGCAGTGTGAGGACACAGGTTGCTTACAATGGATACCGCCGCATCACGAGAAGCTGTTTTTCGTGATAAAAGTACAAATATGAATAATACCAAAACAAAAGCTCTTTGATTGATTCCAAAGTCTTCTAATGTTGGCGATATCTGGATAGGTTACCGATGCCCGCAGCTCGAAATTCTTGCTCCATTTGTGTTTCTCCAAGGCATATGGGTCAATATTGTCGATCAAAGCACGTTTCCTGTCATAACGGTGTCTTGAAACAACATCTAACGAGCCCCAATAACTTTCCAAAGTCTTCTTACCCATCATGCGTCACTTTTTACAGTGTACAAACATTTGTGTAACTCAGGTCTGTATGAAAAAGCGATAGAGTGAACCCATCCAACATTGATTGAGTGATTGTAAGCAGTGCCGGGATGAGGTCATGTGGTTGAAAACAGTCTATAGCCTCCAACTTAGCACTAACTGGTTGTACCATCCTGTGCCCTACAACATGCCCCAAGAATTCAACTTGGGCCTTTCCAAACTCACGCTTTGCAAGATTGACACTCAGTTTCCCTGCCGACAGTCTCTCGAAGAACTCCCGAATCCTCTTCAGTTGAACGTCCCATTCCATGGCGTAAACGACGACATCATCTCTGTAGGCTTTGAGACCTTCCAGACCCGATGTCACGTTATTGAGCAGCCTTTGGAACGTTGTTTGGGCATTCTTTTAGCCGAACTGCATCACTTTGTATTGACATGGTCCATCATGTGTAGCGAATGCCGCAATTTTCATAGCACGTTCCGTGAGCGGCACCTGCCAGAATCCCTTCAGAAGGTCAAAGTTATTCACGTATGGCGGTTGACCATCCACTCTCGGCAGAGGGTAGGAGTCAGTTCGTGACAGTGCATGGACAGTTTTCATGTTAGCGCAGCAGCACCAACCACCACCACCACTCTTAGGCACAAATGCACTAGGTGAACTCCATGGACTGTCACTGGGTTCAATCATGTCATTGTCCAGCATGTACTGCACCTCCTTCCGCAGAATCTCACTCTTCGCAGGATTCATTGGATATCGGTGTTGTTTCACAGGCACAGCATCACCCACATCCATATCATGACTAACCAGGCATGTGCGGGCAGGCACATCTGGAAACAGGTGAGAAAACGCAAAAAGCAAATGTGACATTTCAGCTTTCTGGTCAGCTGACAAATGTGTCAATTTCTCATCAAGGCGAGCTAACAGATCAGAATTGCACAACTTTGGTGCAGAATTATTACTCAAATCATCAAACTTGACATCGCTAACAACATCATCAACATTGTCATTGAGGCTTGCATCTTCATCAACTGTACAATCAGAAACTGGGGAGAAGAGTGTTGTAGCAAATCAACTGATTTGTTTGGTTTCAACACTATCATGACATTTCGTAATCGTGATATAACCGTACAGGTTATTGTCAGGACAATGTAGTCTGTCGCTAACCTTGGTTGGCCAGGAATCGAAACTAATTATAAAGTAATAAAAATAAAAATACACAGACACATAACAGTTGAATTAAGCATTAGAAGTCAAAGAGACAAAATGTATCGACTGTTGAACTATATATACACTGAATGTTGAATTTTAACTGACAAAATAAAATATTTAACACTGAAACTTGAATTTGAAGCTGAAAGTTTGAATGAATTTTGAATTTGCAGCCAAATACGATCATTTATGAAGTTGAAAAGTACATTGAATATTTTGATAGCACAAGGAGTCCTTGGGTTAAGACAGTCTCGACCTAAGACGTTTTGACTTTACAACGCCCGTCCTCCGCCCGCCACTTTGTCTTGCTAATGCTTGTCCGTGTTTGTGCGCCGGGAGTATCCCCACATTTCTCGCCCTTCTTTTGCGACATCATCACCCCAAAGTAGAAAGCAGTGTCTTTTAGCAATGCTTGTGCAGCCAAAAGGAAGTCCATTACCATGGAAACAAAGCTCAAGATCATAAAAAGATTGGAGAAAGGAGGGACAACAACACGACCAAGGCTTCAGTCATTCAGTCTTCTGTAGAAACGGATCTCAGTCGTAGACCAAGTACACCCTGCACACATATATAAATTGTAAACATGTATTGAACTCGACGGCACGGTGACTCAGCTGGAAAGCGTTAGCCTCACAGTTCTGATGTCCTGGGTTCAAACCCGGATTCGCCCGTGTGGAGTTTGCATGTTCTCACCGTGCCTGCGTGTGTTTTCTCCGGGCACTACGGTTTCATTCCACATCCCAAAAACACGCAACATTAATTGGAGACTCTAAATTGCCCTTAAGTGTGATTGTGTGTCTGACTGCTATCTGTCTCCAGGTGCCCTGCGATTGGCTGGCAACCAGTTCAAGGTGTACCCCGCCTCCTGTCCGATGACAGCTGGGATTGGCTCCAGCACTCCCACAACCCTCATGAGGATAACTGGCAATAAAAGTGGGTGGATGGATTTAACATTAGTTTGAAGGCACTAACCATAAAGAAATCTATATTTTAACAACTTGTCCTCAACCCTAGGTATGCTCATTAACATGGCTTCAAGATATTGGCAAAGCAATAGTTATGATTATTTTGATCAAGATTGTAATCACAATTATGAACCTTGAGTCATATCCTTAATCAATCATAATCTTCACGATTATGAATCATGATAAACTTGAACTCAAGGCAGCCGCTACAACAATTGTTAATAGTATGCATTATGATAACATTATGGTAACCGATGGGGTTTGAGTGCCAACATAAAACGAAAAGGCTCATATATTCATGCATTGGACATTGATGCCATTTTAGGTTTCCATTTTCAAGTTGGCACAGGGGCACGTAGCTGGCGTATTACGGTAATGCATCGCTTTGTAAAGACAATCATTTTGCAAGCTAGCTTAACTTAAGAGTTTCAACCGCAGTCTGGCCTGACCGCTGTCATTTGTCATATAGTGTATGTTGTTTGCCACTTTGGAGGAATAATTGCGCACATCTTCCTTGTCCAGTGTTCCGCCTTTTTTAGAGATGGCTGAAAAGAGGAGTTGTGTTTACCTACCTTGAAGGCATACAATTCTACTGCACTTTTAAGATTTGGCTTCTTGTTTGAACTCTCTTTGACCTGAATAAAAAGATGTCCAAAAAACAGATGTCGATCATGCGCAACTTACATGCTCCATTGTTTGTAGTGCTTGCTTCTCTCTGTACTTGATTCACTTTCGCAATTGCACAAAGAGTGACTGAGAGGCTACCGCGGCTTTTTTGGGAGCTCAATGAAGCATTCCCCCTTAGTGGCTGGCTGACAAAGTTGAGAAGGTGCATTGTATGCATCAGAGCCAAGATTTTCCATGTAATAAATAATCTAACAAACGAATAAAAATCACCAATGATCAGGCTCATTTGTTCGTGGCTGCCAAAATTGTGATTACATTTAAAACTTGATCAATTTTGCAGACCTACTCGTTAGCATACCAAACACAGGAAGTCAGCTATCCTGTGTTGACGTTGGGCACATATCAGAGGAGACTCCCTTGATGCACCGAATTGACAAATGAGTGCAGTGAGAGCCTCGCACATGCATTAAAATAAGGATACGACAATTTTTGCACTCTGCTGCAGATTCGTCACTTACGAACATAGAGCCGTGGAAGTTGTCAACTCCCGTTTCAATCAAAGTGTTGGAAAGTACAACTAAATATTGCCCTGAGGATTTGTGTTGTGCCAATGTATCTCAGTTTTTTTCATTGCTTATGCCATGCAAAAACACCTCGGTTTTGTCATATGAGTCTCTAGAAAAAACCCATCTGACAATTATTTCTGTTTACCCAGTTTTTCAGAGAACGATCCACTTCAGTACACCTGTTATGTTGACAGGCTTGATAGTGGAGAGGTGTTGGGTCGGCGTTTTGCAGGAGAATTACAGCATACAAGCTTGAGAAGTGTGAATGATGTGATTGCAGGCATCTTGCTAGAAAATGCATAGAATTTAGGAATGGATGGACCATTTAATTCGTAATTGATGTTTATTCAGGCACCGTAGAGCTGGTAATGAAAGAAAGGACCTTTAAGTAGGACGTGGGGTGAGTTTGATATATATATATATATATAATATATATATATATATATATATATATATATATATAATATATATATATATATATATATATATATTCTTTTAAGTTAAAGCTCACACGAACCATACCTCTTGGACTTTGTGACACTGAGCCAGGTCTCGAGTCGTTTTAAGAAATGTAAGATATTCAGAGGATCTTGGTAATCTCTCCACTACTGAAGGGGATTAGGATTTATTACACAAGGGACGAAGAAGGGGGAGATTAATCCAGTCAAATAAATTGAAGTTCACAGTCTTTATTTTAATATTATTATTTTTACAAACTCTTGGAAGGGATATATTCTTTATTGATACAGTAACGTCAGCTATATTAAATGTGTATGGTTATGAGCTACTGTGTAACAGATCTTCAGAGCTGCCATACAAAATGCAACTCATTCCACCAGCCTTTCAGAAATTCCTTTATTTGCGTGGGCGGAAATGACCTTTACTGACTACAGCCTTACATTTCTCTATCCTATAGCTACAAGATATAAACATAGAGGACATCTAGGCAGATGCCTCACAAGAATGAAAGATTAAGAGCTGAAGCAAAGGTTAAGTCTAAGATCCTAACCCAACATAAAACAGGGTGACGTGAATGTAGATTTCCTGAATGCTTTGCATCTGATGTCTGTTCAAAACAGACAAATTGACCCTGGGAATGCTAGGAACATACCTTTATACCCAGACACACACACTGTCACTTTTCTAATGGTGTTATATTATTTGTGTAACATCACTCCCTTATGTGGTAACGTAGTTTTTGCCAAAGCAAAGTCATCACGCTCATGTGTACACACATCCGAGCAATGAACAAATAAGTGGCAATTCAGAGTCACTCGTAAGTCTGCTTTAAGAAAAAACAAGAACAAATCCCAAAACAATTATTTTTGCGATTGAATGAAATGAAATTAAAGCATGTTGTTGCATTGCTTTGTTTACTTGCGCTGCCATGTTTATTTGAGCATGTGAATATGCGCAGTTGTAGCCACACTTGTACTCGATCACATCCTGGATGCTGGTTAGACTAAGATATTTGAAACTACAACAAGGCATTTTGGCAACACTTTTTTTCCGTAATGAAAAGTGGATGCTTAAAACGTGTCAGTAGTCTTCTCTGGTGTTGTGACCAAATCTGTAACCTACCAAAAATGCAACCAGAACTTAAAGTGGGACTGTCATCCCGATAAACATTCTAAAATAGATATTGTAATGAAAAATACATATACATATAGTGTTGCCAAAATGCCTTGTTGTAGCAGAACTGGAGGTGGCAGAAATGAAGATGTTGAGGTTCTCGCTCGGAGTGAGCAGGTTGGATATGATTAGAAACACGCTCATTAGAGGGACAGCCAAAGTTGGATGTTTTGCTGACAAGGTTCGAGAGAGCAGACTTCGATGGTTTGGACATGTTCAGAGGCGAGAGAGTGAGTATATTGGTGGTAGGATGCTGAGGATGGAGCTGCCAGGCAAAAGGGCGAGAGGAAGACCAAAGAGAAGGTTTATGGATGTGGTGAGGGAAGACATGAGGGCAGTTGGGGTTAGAGAGGAAGATGCAGGAGATGGGCTAAGATAGCAAAAGATGACACGCTGTGGCGACCCCTAACGGGACAAGCCGAAAGGAAAAGAAGAAGAATGAAAAATACATATAACAGTATTCACTTCAATGTCTATACGAAAAAATAAATGTAAGCGGATCGTGCGTCATCCATGCACAAAGTTGCACAATTGAGTGTCCCTCGACATCCAAGTTGCCATATTAGTCGTGTCCTCTGTCCTTGACGTCATCGTCACTTCCGCCGTGCCTGCTACTATGGAAGCCGAACAACAGAGATATTCTGACTTTTCCGACGCCCCTTCTGACACCGAAGCTCTTTTTGAAAAGGACATCACCAAATAACCGAGTGAAGTTAACGGGGCAATATTACACTATTGTTTCGAGCCACATTCAGATGATATGCGATCACGGCCAAACCGTATCCCCGTCCAATCCACTTCCGCGGCGGAGATGAGCCATCCCAGCTCATCGCAGCCGGCCGGTCTGGCTTATGACAGAGCCGAGCGGTGGCGCTTTAGGGGGGGTTCTCGCAGTCGAGCCGGGGCGCTCTATGCGCGCACGCGACTGAGTAACGCATTCTCGGCTGGGTTCTTCAGAGCCGCCCCCGTCGCAAAGCCCGACGCGCAGCCTTTGCAGAAGCTGTGTCCGCCGAACGCGGCGCCTCAGCCGGTGTGGCTGAGTTTTGGCGCCCGTGGTGGCATATAAGGAGGAGGTGGAGCCAAAGACAAAGACAAAGAAGAGGAGGAAACCGGATCCAGCGTCAGAAGAAAAAGAGGAATGCACAGAGCCTACAACTGAGTGTAGGGACTTTGAATGTTGGGACTATGACAGGAAAAGCTCAGGAGTTGGTTGACATGATGATTAGGAGAAAGGTTGATATTCTGTGCATCCAAGAGAGCAGGTGGAAAGGTAGTAAGGCTAGAAGTTTGGGAGCAGGGTTTAAATTATTCTACCACGGAGTAGATGGGAAGAGAAATGGAGTACGGGTTATTTTAAAGGAAGAGCTGGCTAAGAATGTCTTGGAGGTGAAAAGAGTATCAGATCGAGTGATGAGACTAAAATTTGAAATTGAGGGTGTTATGTACAATGTGGTTAGCGGCTATGCACCACAGGTAGGATGTGACCTAGAGTTGAAAGAGAAATTCTGGAAGGAACTAGATGAAGTAGTTCTGAGCATCCCAGACAGCGAGAGAGTTGTGATTGGTGCAGATTGTAATGGACATATTGGTAAAGGAAACAGGGGCGATGAAGAAGTGATGGGTAAGTACGACATCCAGGAAAGGAACTTTGAAGGGCAGATGGTGGTGGACTTTGCAAAAAGGATGGAGATGGCTGTAGTGAACACTTATTTCCCGAAGAGGGAGGAGCATATAGTGACCTACAAGAGCGGAGGTAGAACCACGCAGGTGGATTATATTTTGTGCAGATGATGTAATCTGAAGGAGGTTACTGACTGTAAAGTAGTGGTAGGGGAGAGTGTAGCTCGACAGCATAGGATGGTAGTATGTAGGATGATTCTGGTGGTGGGTAGGAAGATTAAGAAGACAAAGGTAGAGCAGAGAACCATGTGGTGGAAGCTGAGAAAGGAAGAATGTTGTGCGGCCTTCCGGAAAGAGGTGAGACAGGCTCTCGATGGACAACCGAAGCTCCCGGAAGACTGGACGACGACAGCCGAGGTGATCAGAGAGACAGGCAGGAGAGTACTTGGTGTGTCATCTGGTAGGAAAGGGGAGAAGGAGACTTGGTGGTGGAACCCCAAAATACAGGGAGTCATACA
Source organism: Syngnathoides biaculeatus (assembly GCF_019802595.1). NCBI lineage: Eukaryota > Metazoa > Chordata > Actinopteri > Syngnathiformes > Syngnathidae > Syngnathoides > Syngnathoides biaculeatus. The sequence continues at coordinate 33,835,952 of NC_084641.1, forward strand.
AGGAAAGAAATTAGCGAAGAAGAAGTGGGATACTGAGAGGACTGAAGAGAGGCGAAAGGAGTACATCGAGATGCGACGTAGGGCAAAGGTAGAGGTGGCAAAGGCTAAACAAGAGGCATATGAAGACATGTACACCAGGTTGGACACGAAAGAAGGAGAAAAGGATCTCTACAGGTTGGCCAGACAGAGGGATAGAGATGGGAAGGATGTGCAGAAGGTTAGGGTGATTAAGGATAGAGATGGAAATGTGTTGTCTGGTGCCGGTAGTGTGCTAAATAGATGGAAAGAATACTTTGAGAAGTTGATGAATGAAGAAAATGACAGAAAAGGAAGAGTTGAAGAGGCAAGAGTGAAGGACCAGGAAGTGGAAATGATTACTAAGGGGGAAGTCAGAAAGGCACTACAAAGGATGAAAAATGGGAAGGCAGTTGGTCCTGATGACATACCGGTAGAGGTATGGAAGCAATTTGGAGAGATGGCTGTGGAGTTTTTGACCAACTTATTCAACAGAATACTAGCGGGCGAAAAGATGCCTGAAGAATGGAGGAAAAGTGTTCTAGTTCCCATTTTTAAGAACAAAGGGGATGTTCAGAGCTGTGGGAACTATAGAGGAATAAAGTTGATGAGCCACACAATGAAGTTATGGGAAAGAGTAGTGGAGGCTAGACTCAGGACAGAAGTAAGTATCTGCGAGCAACAGTATGGTTTCATGCCTAGAAAGAGTACCACAGATGCATTATTTGCCTTGAGGATGCTCGTGGAAAAGTACAGAGAAGGTCAGAAGGAGCTACATTGTGTCTTTGTGGATCTAGAGAAAGCCTATGACAGAGTACCAAGAGAGGAACTGTGGTACTGCATGCGTAAGTCTGGTGTGGCAGAGAAGTATGTTAAAATAGTACAGGACATGTATGATGGCAGCAGAACAATGGTGAGGTGTGCCTTAGGTGTGACAGAGGAATTTAAGGTGGAGGTGGGACTGCATCAGGGATCAGCTCTGAGCCCCTTCCTGTTTGCAGTGGTAATGGATAGGCTGACAGATGAGGTTAGACTGGAATCCCCTTGGACCATGATGTTCGCAGATGATATTGTCATATGCAGTGAAAGCAGGGAGCATGCAGAGGAACAATTGGAAAGATGGAGACATGCACTGGAAAGTAGAGGAATGAAGATTATCCGAAGTAAAACAGAATATATGTGCGTGAATGAGAAAAGTGGAGGGGGAAGAGTGAGGCTACAGGGAGAAGAGATAGCGAGGGTGGACGACTTCAAATACTTGGGGTCAACAATACAGAGCAATGGAGAGTGTGGTCAGGAAGTGAAGAAACGGGTCCAAGCAGGTTGGAACAGCTGGCGAAAGGTGTCTGGTGTGTTATGTGACAGAAGAGTCTCTGCTAGGATGAAGGGCAAAGTTTACAAAACAGTGGTGAGGCCGGCCATGATGTACGGATTAGAGACGGTGGCACTGAAGAAACAACAGGAAGCTGAACTGGAGGTGGCAGAAATGAAGATGTTGAGGTTCTCGCTCGGAGTGACCAGGTTGGATAGGATTAGAAATGAGCTCATTCGAGGGACAGCCAAAGCTGGATGTTTTGGAGACAAGATTCGAGAGAGCAGACTTCGATGGTTTGGACATGTTCAGAGGCGATAGAGTGAGTATATTGGTAGAAGGATGCTGAGGATGGAGCTCCCAGGCAAAAGAGCGAGAGGAAGACCAAAGAGAAGGTTTATGGATGTGGTGAGGGAAGACATGAGGGCAGTTGGGGTTAGAGAGGAAGATGCAGGAGATAGGCTAAGATGGCAAAAGATGACACGCTGTGGCGACCCCTAACGGGACAAGCCGAAAGGAAAAGAAGAAGAAGAAGAAGGAGCCGAGCTATGTTGCTTTTAGGGGTAGGTTCAAAGTCGCCGCAGTACGCGATGAACACTATCGAGACATTGTTGGCTGGGCGACGCGCACATCTACACATTTCATACGCGGATCTTTTGTTACGTTATGAGAGAGACCGATTACGTGGTCCGCCCCAAACTATTAATTTTTTTTAGTAGCTGTATGCGCACATCAACATATTTCATACGCGGATCTTTTGCTACATTATGAGAGAGACCTATTACGTGGTCCGCCCCAAACTATTGTTTTTTTTTTTTGGAGCTGTATACACACCTACCTGTTATTTGGAACCGACGTAGCTCTCGTCCTCTGCACCCGTGCAATCCATTTTTCACAACGAACAAACTTATGAAGGGTAATTCCATTCTCCCGAGTGTTCAAGCAATGTCCACCATTGCAATGAGCCGGCATTTTGGCTAACACGAAGGAACAACGAGCTACCTTCCCGGAGGTAAAACTAATGAAAAGAAACGAGTGCACCAGGGGGCGCTGCTGTCCTTTGCGTCACTTCCTGCTTCTTCTCGAAAACAAATCCCTGAGAGCATTTTCATGGCGGGAAGTTACAAAAAGCTGTATACGTCAAAATCATGTTTTGTGGTGAAAAAACACATGGGACCATATTGGCTGTGGGTTTTTCATCAATAATATACCAAAAATCATCCATTTCATGACAGGCCCACTTTAACTAGGGATCTGTCGATAATTTTCAATAATCAAATTAGATTTTTTATTTCTTGGGCAATTTCATCTTTATTTCGGAATAGTACCATCGATTTGCCAGTCGCTCGTTCCTGTCAATGTGAATAGCATTTAGGGATTTAAATGGCAAGTCTGAGCTCCAGTACATGTCCAAACAGCCCTTGTGTTTTCTGGTAGCCTTTTCTTTTTTCTCTTCCATCTGGTCCAAAATAGCACCTTGTACTGTATATACCAAGAATGAAGAGCGTCTCTCCCTTCATTGCACACCATGGGTTGTGTTTCAAAGTGGAATGAGGGCTATTCATTTAGTATTGTACACACAAAGAGTGTGTGGTTGTCCCTCACTATTAGTTGTTTAGGTTCTCTCTGCTTGCTATAATGTGAGACCTTTAAAGTCAATCCAATCTCCTGTTCATTGGTTATTCCCAAACATTTTGCATTGGAAATATTCTTTTTCGAGGATCATGACAGCCAACATAAATCCCTTAGAAACCACTTTATGACTTTTCTGTCACACAACTATAAAATAATGTTAAGACACAAAAAAGAAAAAGAAATTGGAGTCTCAGTGCTTTGAATTCAAATGTATTCTTGACCAAATTTACTTGTTTTTTCATTGTTTACTTCTTCTTCTCTTAACTACAACCCTTTTTAATTGTTTGCCATAGATAAGTAACCCATGCAGATAATTATTTGTTTCCCGCTAATGCTGATATCCTGCACCAACCAAAGCCAAAATTAAAAGCTCTTTCTGACCTAAAAAAAAAAAATCTGTGGATCAATGGTTTTCCTATTTAAACCAAAAATATTAAGGAAAATCTTACCAGTTATTATCCCTGCAGGTGGCATGGCGGAAGAGGGGTGAGCACATGCGTATTACAGTTCTGACTGTAGATGTTTGTGGTTTGAATGCAGTCACCAGTATTCCTCGATGGAATTTGCATGTCCTCTTCATCCTCACATGTTTTTTTTCAGTAATTAAATCATTAGTTACTGCACAATATACTTATTTTATGTATTTCAAGCAGCAGCTTTAATGAGTTTCCCTTGTTACTGAAGAGAGCATATACTAAGTGTTTCGTTTTTCCTCATGTCAGCCACTAATTCTTCGCACGGAGCCATACCTCTTCAAATCTCTGTGTAAGTGCGTCTTTAACAGTTTTGGTCTTAAGTGTGCAAGTAATCAACACTCTTCGTGAATGTGAAGTCTACATCTTGTCTTGGCAAGTCACTTCCGCTACTAATATAGCAGGTAGCAAGAATGTGTTTAACCAAGGGCAAAGCTAACACAAAGAATCACATTGGACTTTCCATTTAAAGGTCAAGTGTCATAAAATGGATGATTTTTAGTATGTTATTAATGAAAAAAACGGCAGCCGGCATGGATCCATACGTTTTTTCACCACAAAACATGATTTTGACGTACATGGCTTTTTGTAACTCCTGCCATAAAAATCCTTTCGAGGGATTTTTTTTTTAGAAGAAGCAGAAAGTGACATATGGGGCAGGAGCGCCCTCCAGCGGACTCGTTTGTTTCTATTAGTTTTACCAGCAGAAGCTAGATCGTTGTTCCTTCGTGTTAGCCAAAATGTTGGCTTGTTGCATTGCTGGATATTGCTGGAACACTTGGGAGGATGGATTTACCCTTCATTAGTTTCCAAGATACCCACTTTGTGGTGAAAAATGGATTTCACAGGTGCAAAGGACGAGAGCTTTTCATGCCTAGAAAGAGTACCACAGATACATTATTTGCCTTGAGGATGGTAGTAGAAAAGTATAGAGAAGGTCAGAAGGAGCTACATTGTGTCTTTGTGGATCTAGAGAAAGCCTATGACAGAGTACCAAGAGAGGTACTGTGGTACTGCATGCGTAAGTCTGGTGTGGCAGAGAAGTATGTTAAAATAGTACAGGACATGTATGATGGCAGCAGAACAATGGTGAGGTGTGCCTTAGGTGTGACAGAAGAATTTAAGGTGGAGGTGGGACTGCATCAGGGATCAGCTCTGAGCCCCTTCCTGTTTGTGGTGGTAATGGTTAGGCTGACAGATGAGGTTAGACTGGAATCCCCTTGGACCATGATGTTCGCAGATGATATTGTGATATGCAGTGAAAGCAGGTAGCATGCAGAGGAACAATTAGAAAGATGGAGGCGCGCACTGGAAAGGAGAGGAATGAAGATTAGCCGAAGTAAAACAGAATATATGTGCGTGAATGAGAAAGGTGGAGGGGGAAGAGTGAGGCTACAGGGAGAAGAGATAGCGAGGGTGGACGACTTCAAATATTTAGGGTCAACAATCCAGAGCAACGGTGAGTGTGGTAAGGAAGTGAAGAAACGGGTCCAAGCAAGTTGGAACAGCTGGCGGAAGGTGTCTGGTGTGTTATGTGACAGAAGAGTCTCTGCTCGGATGAAGGGCAAACTTTACAAAACAGTGGTGAGGCCGGGCATGATGTACGGATTAGAGACGGTGGCACTGAAGAAACAACAGGAAGCAGAACTTGAGGTGGCAGAAATGAAAATGTTGAGGTTCTCGCTCGGAGTGAGCAGGTTGGATAGGATTAGAAATGAGCTCATTAGAGGGAGAGCCAAAGTTGGATGTTTTGGAGACAAGATTCGAGAGAGGAGACTTCGATGGTTTGACATGTTCAGAGGCGAGAGAGTGAGTATATTGGTGGAAGGGTGCTGAGGATGGAGCTGCCAGGCAAAAGAGCGAGAGGAAGACCAAAGAGAAGGTTTATGGATGTGGTGAGGGAAGACATGAGGGCAGTTGGGGTTAGAGAGGAAGATGCAGAAGATAGGCTAAGATGGAAAAAGATGACACGCTGTGGCGGAAAAGAAGAAGAAGAAGAAAGGACGAGAGCTTCGTGGGTTGCAAATGACAGGTAGGTGTGTATACAGCTACTAAAAAAAATAATAGTTTGGGGCGGTCCATGTAACCGGTCTCTCATAACGTAACAAAAGATCCACGTATGTATGACAGGCATGCTAAATGTGTTGTCGGACGGCTTCCGCGTCGGGCTTGCTGGCAAAGGCTGCTCCGTCGGCTCGCCAGTGAAGGCTGCCGCGTCAGCTCGCGAACGGTAGCGGCTATGAACAACTCTCCCGACAATGGCGCACTCAGCCACGTGCAACGACAACGGCGTAAAGCAGCCCGGCTCGGCTCAGTGATAAGCCACCTCTGTGCCAACAATGAGCCACCCTGCCCGAGGCGCCGCGTCCACCGGTCACAGCTTTGACGAAGGCTGCCACGTCGGGCTCGCGGACGGCGGCAGCTATGAACAGCGCTGCCGGCAATGGTGCACTCAGCCATGTGCGACGACAACACCGTAAAGTGCCCTGGCTTGGCAGTGTTCTCATCGTGGACGGCTGTGGGTCTGAACAACGCCGTGAAGTGGCCCGGTTCGACGCCATGATAAACCACCTTGCTAAGCCAGGAAGTCCGAGCCAGCCACCGGCCTTGTCAGCCAGGTTGGCTCATCGCAGCCACCCACCGGCTTGTCAGCCGTGGTGGCTCGTCGCGGCGTGGGTGTTCGTCTCCCACACTAGGGCCCATAGCGTGTTTTCAATGGCGAATGTCCAGGGTGACGTCACGGACAGGAGATGCAGCCAATATGGCGACCACTTGGATGTCGAATGACACTTCCGCAACTTTGCGCATGGGTGATGCGCTCTCCGCTCATATTTATTTTTTCGTATAGACATTGAAGTGAATAATGTTATATGTATTTTTCATTACAATACCTATTTTCGAATGTTTATAGGGATGACACTTGACCTTTAAAGAGGATAAACTAAATGAGTTTAGCTCAAGACCTTCAATGTAAGTTGATTAGTGTCCTTGATGCATTTGTAGTTGAATTAAGAAAGCAAATGTGGATATTTTTGTGGGAGATGGCTTTGCTCTTTTTTAAGGCAGTTCAGATGGTGAGAGGGGAACAGCCATGACAAAGGGAGAACCTGATTCATTGTGTTATTCTTTCGCCAATCCCTTGTTAAAATAAAGTTTATTCATTCATTCATCTTGTACCACATATCTGAGGTCAGATGAAGGAGGCAATAGATTTTACAGGGATGCCCAGACTTCCCTTTCCCCAGCCACTTAAGCCATTGACCCTGACCGTTGAGGGACACCATAGGTCAAATAAGACACACCTCTAATCCTAACTCTGTGATTGGACTCCAGCTTGCTTGAACCCTGAGTCCAATTAACTCTTGGGAAATCTGTAGCCTGGAGTTAACTTACTGTTTCCTGTGTCCTTTAAAGCCCCACTGACACGTACGTTGTATCTTCTGCCATGAAAATCCTCTCGAGGGATTTGTTTTGGGGAAGAAGTAGGAGGTTATCAGCAGGAGCGCACTCAGGCGGCCTCGTGTATTTATACCACTTTTACCTGCGGGAAGGTAACTCTTTGTTTCTTTGTGTTAGCCAAAGTGCCGTCTCGTTCTATTGCTGGATATTGTTCGAACACTCGGGAGGGTGGATTTACTCTTCAAACGTTTCCAAAAGGCCCGGTTCATCGTGAAAATGGATTGCACAGGTCCAAAGGACGAGAGCTTCGTGGGTTGTACGAGTTGTTTATATAGCTATTAAAAAAATAGTTGGGGGGGGGATGTAATCCTTCGTCCAGCGAATGGCCGGTCGTGAGCGAGCTCCGGCGGCGAGTGACCGGCTGCGAGTGAGCTCTGGCGGCGAGCGACCGGGCAGCGAGTGACCTGTGGCGAGCGAGCTCAAGTGGCGGGCTGTGAGCAAGCTCCGGCAGCTGGCCCTGAGCGAGCTTGGGCGGCGAGCGACCTGGCGGCGAGCGACCGGCGGCGGCTGATTACGCTTCATACTGTCATACATACTGTCGGGGAGTCTGTTGTTAGTTAAAAGTGATGAGCATATCATCTAAATATGGCTCAAAACAATAGGGTAACATTGCCCCGGTCACACCACTCGATTCTGAGATGTTCTCTTCGAAAATAGCTTCCGTGTCCCATAGCAGGAGCCACTACGTGTTTTCAATGGTGATTGTCCCAGTGTGAGGCCTGCTGATGACTTTGCAGACAATATGACTACTGCTTGTTCAATGAGACTTCCGCAACTTTGCGCATGGATGGCATGCTCTCCGCTCATATTATTATTTTTTTGGTATATTATATGTATGTGATATGTATTTTTCATTACGGTATCTTTCACAATGTATATATGGATGTCAGTGGGGCTTTAATTTAAAAACTGAAAGTATTAATTGTTTGCATGGTATTAATTTAAAAATACTGTTTATTCTTGTTCTTTAGGTAAAGATCAGACTACATTTTATGGTGAATTTATGCAGAAATTTCAGAAATTCTAAAGGCTTCATGTATTTTGTTTCTTTGATATGCAGTATTTCACCTTGCGTTGGATGAAGCACATGAACTCACTGTTTGTTTAGATATGCACATTTGATTAATAATTTGTTGCATTTTTGGTCAATATAGTTGTCATAGCCTTTGTTGTGTGCTCCAGACCCTTGCAATAAAGCAGTAATAAAATTGACCCATTTATCTGTTTAATTTTTATTCCGGCACCGCAGTGGATGACTGATCTGCCTCACAGTTCTGAGGATCTCACCTGTGTGCAGTTTGCATGTAATCCACGTGCCTGTGTGAAATTTCTCCGGGTTAGGGTTAGGTTCCTCCTATCTTTCAAAAATGTGCATAATAGGTTAAACGAAGACTCAAAATTGTCGGTAGGTCCGAATGTGAGTGCAAATAATTGTTTGTCTATATCTGCCATACAATTTGCCCCAGAGCATGTTTTGACTGCCAGGCTTCCACGTAGTTCTTTTGGTGCAACCCAGCATTCTTTTTCCTCCAAAAATAATAGTTTCCGTTTTTACCAAAAACTTCTATTTTGGTTTAATCTGATTTTATTTTATGGATCGTCCAATTGGTCTCTAGCAAACGTCTGATGAGTCAGGGTATGCACTGGCTTAAGCACGGGGACACTGGCGGCGTAGTGTTACTGATGGAAGGTTTTGTTACTTTTATCCCGCCTCTCTGCAGGTAATCTACTAGGTCTACCAGTGTGGTTTTGGGATTTTTGCTCACCGTTATTGTGATCATTTTGACCCCAGGAGCTGAGATCTTGCGTGAAGTGGTCTTGTAAGTCTTCCATTTACAAATACTTTGTCCCACAGTTGATTTCTTCACACCAAGCTTCTTCCCTGTTGCAGATTCAGTGTTCCCAGCTTTGTGCGGATCTGCAATTTTGTTTTCAGGTCTTCTGTGACAGCGCTTATGGCTAGAGTGGAGTTTGGAGTGTGAACGGGGTTATGAGTACTTGTGTTTTATACTGATAATGAGTTCAAACACATGCCATTAATACAGGTAACAAGTGAAAGACGGAGTAGCCTCTTAAAGAAGGTCACAGGTCTGTGAGAGCCAGAAATGTTGCTTATTTTCCATCATAATTTGCTCATAAATTATTTATAAATCTGTTGGCTTCATCAAGCCGCAATGTCCAACTCTCACTGAAGTGGTTCACAGCCAAGTGTGAAGCAGCTGGGATGACAATCAGCAGATCCAAATCTGAGACCATAGTCCTGAGTCAAAAAAGGGTGGCGTGCCCTCTCCACGTCAGGGATGAGATCCTCCGCCCAGTGGAAGAGTTCAAGTATCTTAGGGTTCTCGTGTGAGGGAAGAATGGAGTGGGCGATCGACAGGTGGATCGGTGCAGCGTCTGTAATGATGCGGACTTTATATCGGTCATTTTTGGCATTGAGGGAGCTAAGTCGAAAGGTGAAGCTCTCAATTTACCGGTCGATCTGTTTCTACCCTCACCTCGTCATGGTCACGAGCTGTGGGTCATGAACGAAAGAACAAGATCTGGGATACAAGCGGCTGAATGGAGTTTTCCTGCGCAGGCTTTAGATTAGGGGATGTTGTCTTTCATCACCAACTGTGGGCCTCTGATGCCCTTTGAGATTCTTTTGTGATTAAGGTCTATACAAATAAACTTGACTTAACGTGCTGGCAGCAGGGAGTTACAAGCTGTACTGACCCTTGTATTTTTATGCTTTTCACATAATCATTTGTGTGACGCTTCTTGGAGAATCTCACTGCTTGACAGATGGCACGTTATTGGAAGTTACCGCCTCCTTCGTCAGGGTGAGGAGGGGCCACTGAAGTCGCGAGAACCTCTGCGGGAGGACCGGTGAGTCAGTCAGGGTGTCAGGCTATGAAGTGGGCAAGATGAGGAAGCAGCGTTTCTGCTTACTTTCACAACTTGCAAATGGAAGCGGAGCAGGAAAAGGCTGACTCTGATTGGCTGCGGTTACGCACATTTTTGCCATTTTTGATTGAGGAGTTAAAAATTAAAAAGTTAAAAATTACTTGTAATATTGCTACATTATTTGTTATATATTAAAATGTGACATTTTGGAACAGATTTTAGCAAGCATCACAGGTTGACACAAATGATTTGCTTTCGCCATGTGGCCCCTGGTTTTTATGCTTTTATGATATCCACTCAATACTCCTTTTGTCTCAGACGTGTTCATTGAGCATTAAAATACATTTTTTGGTTTTAACAGATTTTTTTAACCTGACCCGTTCAGCTGCATGGCCTTGCAGAATGGTGGATATGTATCTTTTTTGTGTTGGAGAAGTTTGGATGTGTAACTGGAGTTTGAAAAAAAACCCCTCTGCTAGGGTTGGACATTGAGAATCAAGAACCAATTGAAACTGGGACTAACATTCTTGTTCTCCCGGAATCGTAAATCAAAATCAAAAAAGAAAAAAATCATTTCCTCATTTCAACGCCTAGTCCTTCAGCCATAAAGAAAAAATGGCAAAAAGCACCAATGGAAGTACCCTAAACCACCAAAACAAAACAGGCACAATGATGTTGATTTTAACTTTGTTCAAATGAATGACCAGCTGCCTAAGTGGAGCGATTGGAATAAGATTATACAGTACTGCATTGTGAAAAGTTTATTTCCCATGTCTAGCATTTGACGCACTCCAAACTTCAGCCTACACTTCACGAATCATCAGTGAAGTCAACTCTCAGTCAGTTGAGTCTATCGGCCAATGCACCAATGCGGTGCCATGCCAGGAGGGGCACGGGTGACCTTGGGAAACATGCTTTTTTTGGGCCGCACTAGAATTAAGTGTAATTGCACATCCACTACAGTAGCTGGCAGTGGCGCTCTCCTTGTCAGAGTGTGCGCAGGGAGTTTTATCCTCTGCTACCCGCTGCTATTTTTCAGATTTTGTAATTATTCTGATGTTCATTAAAAATGCAGCCAGAGAGAAAATGGTTTGAGGGGACAGCCAGATCAAGTTCTTTGTGCTTGAGGGGTGTGGACAACGACTTGCCATTACAGAAAAGGGCAGGTCAGGAGAGGATGTGAGAAATGACCAAGTCAGTGCTACTGATGAGTGGTAAAGTGAAATTATTTATAGTAACTCAAGACCTGTAAGAGCCTGTGAGTTGATATGTTCATATAACCCGTATTGCTATTAGCTATCCCAGCCCAACCAATTAAAGCCACCAATGTGTCTATCGAACAAGAGTTAATGAACACCATATCATATGCATGTTTTTTTAACTGGTGTATGAAGTTGCTGAGGTGGCACAATGAGGAGGGTGGGCCTGGCATCCACCAAGCTTGTTCATCAGGGGATCCAAGCGGAGGATGTCACCCACACCCCAGGACCCTGAGTTGTCCCCAGTTCAACCGAAGTTCCCCGACCAGTCTCAAAGAGAGGAGCAAAGGGCCACCCCACCAACCCCCACCACTACACACACATCCAGTGCGCCCCACCACCGACACCCCGCCTATAGAACGCGGGGGCCCCAGCCACCAACAAGGACCAACACATGAGACAGCCCCCACCTGAAAATAAGATAACCCCAATCCTAACCCTGTCAAAAGCGAGCCCAGGTTCACTGCCCATTTTGACCAAGGACAGGCCAAAAGAGGGGAAAGGAAGGTGGGACACCAAGTGGAGGAAGAGGGTTGGACCCCTTACCTACAACTGAAAGGGGTGGTGGGGGCGCAGGCCCCAGCAATCCAGTTAGCATAAATGTGAATACCCACTACCCACCCTGTTACTATGGTTACAAGGTCCCTGACTGGCAACCATTATCCCCGCAGTGTAATTGCGTGCGATGGGTGTCTTGGATTGGATTGGTAGACAGGTGGGGGTGAGGCGTGATAGTCGCAAGGCAATGATGACCCGTAACCGTCACCCTTACCTAGGCAAAAGCATGTGTGAATGTATGTGCTGAATTAAACATCCATGGGGGAAAGACATAGCAGAAGCAGAGAGCAGGCCAGAGTGATGCAACACCTGGCCAATGGTCCTTCCAAGCCTGACACTGCTGACCACCCCCAGTAGTTGGATGTATGGTGGATTAAAACTGGAGGACTGGCAGGGCAGAAAGGTGGCTGGGGTGGGGGTCAACCAAACCGGAAAATAGCTTAAATATCCCACTATGCACCCCTGCACCCATGCCTGAAACGCCCCGCTGACTTCAAATTGATGCTGTGGGTTGAACAAAATTGGTGCATAAACTGTAAGTAGCCCGGGGCCTGGGAGATTGACGTCTGGTTTTGAAAGTGCATCAGAACAAGCATTCACCTAAATCCCTTGTCTTCTTTATTTTCTATGAGTGATGGTGCAAAAACAAAACAACACACAATACCTCCATTGTTATTGGCCCATCCTCTATCCCTCACAAATATATTAGAGAACTTGGGACATTTACCATTATCAACAGGTCAAGATGAAAGTGTCAGCGCAGAATTGGGTGGTTCCTTATTGATCCAGTTAACTTGTGGTCATCACTAGACAGCTGATATCAGCAGGAGTGTGTGTGTGAGTGTGTGTGTGTGTGTGTGTGTGTATTTGTGTGTATGTTTATCCCTATTTTCATGGTCCATAATTCACTTACCTTCTGATGGCTATTATTTGTTTCTACTGTATTAGGCTTTTGTAGTCATCATTGGGGGTAAGAATTGAAAAACAGTTTTGACAATTGACAATTTACCAATTCCACTGGATCCTCATTGGTGATGCTTTTGTTTCAAAGCACAATCTCAGGTTTTGTCAGGGCCACAAGAACTATGCTCAGGCCACCACTCAACCACCCTACCCTACTCTGTTATTTACTAGAAAAAGTCTAGACCAGACATCATTTTGAAAAAATAATAAAATAAAATTTGGTGTGGAGGATTGTGTACTGTGCGGGTCATTTCCCCCCATAAAACTATTAAATTGAATCAATAAGCAGAATTGACAATGGCATTGCTATTGATAAAATCGTATCAATCCCCACCCTTAGTCATCGTTTTGCACCCTTCCATATACAAACTAAAAGCTGTTTCCAATATTTTACCTCTACAGTAAAGGCAACCAAATCGAGTACTATCACCACTTTTAGTATGCCACGGATTATTTGTACTCTACTGAAAACTAAAATCACAATACCAGAGGCAAGAGGCTAAGTGACTCGCCATAATGTGTTATTAATTTTTTATGTCTCAAAGTATTTTCTGTCAAAATGGCTGTCTATTGTGATACAAGAGCAGCTCCAACTACTGGAGACAAATTCCCTGTGTGTTTTTGACATACAATAGTACAAAGGAAAAAAAGAGAATTATCATTCTTATTCAAACATAATATGCATATTTTTTGACAGACATTAATCCATCCATCCTTCCATCCATTTTCTGAGCCGCTTATCCTGAGAAGGATCATGGGAGTGCTGGAGCCGATCCCAACTATCTTCAGGCAGGAGGCGGGGTACAGCCAGTTGCAGGACACATAGAAACAAATAATCATCCGCACTCACATTCACAGCAATGGGGCAATTTAGTCTTCAATCAACCTACCATCCATGCTTTGGGGATGTGGGAGGAAATCTGAGTACTCAGCAAAAATCCACGCAGGCACCGGGAGAACATACAAGCTCCGCACAGGCAGGGCCGGGATTTGAACCCATCCACAGAACTGTGAGGCAGACACTTTTACCAGTTGTCCACCATGTCGCCGCAAACATTAATATTTAATATTAATATTAGAGCAATATTGTACCTCTTACAATCTCATTACCGTAATTTCTGGCCTACAGAGCACACCTGATTATAAGCCTCACCCAGTACATTTGTAAAGGAAATACCATTTGGTACATACATAAGCCACACCTGTGTAAAAGCAGCAAGAGCCCACTTTGAAACCCACATTGAAACACGAGATATCTACAAAGAAAGACAGTACACAGAAAGAGTTTTCCAAGTGTTAATACGTTAGCTTAACATAGCAACAAGGTACAAAGAGGGCTGGTAAAAAAAACAAAAAAAAAACAGCCACGGCAGCTACACAGTAGCAACACGGTAGCACAGCAATAACAGGTCTGGTTAAAAAAAAAAACGTACCTAAATCACTGAGACGTGGCAGTAACACAGCAGCAACATGCTAGCACGGCGCTAACGCAAGCGCACTGCTAACAAGGCCAGTGTGACGGTCTGAGTGCTTCCCAGTGCTGAAAAGTCCCCTCGTGATTAATGTGCATGCGTTACTAACAGGGGAACTCTTGGTACGTAGTAGACGCTTACTGGGAAATCCCCCGCTCTCATAGTTCCCCTTCTTCTACATAGAGGCAGCTAACATACATTTATATCTTAACCGTAACCCTAACCTAACCTTAAAACAAAAATATACACTGTACGTTCGCTGTGTTTGTCTTTCTGAGACGTCCATAGTGAACATGAACACTTGGCGAATGGCACACGTTGAAGCATGGATGCGGATGTTTCACACTGGCCCGAAGTTTACAAAATATACACGCATGCACATTAATAGACGTGCGTGCGCATTAATCACAAGAAGACTTTTCAGCGCCGGGAGCACTCAGACCATCACACCAGTTAAAAAAAAGCATACCGGTAAAAATCACTGAGACACGGCAGTAACACAGCAGCAACATGCTAGCACAGTGCTAACGCTAGCACGGCCCTAAGGGCCAGTTAAAAAAACAAAAACATACCAGTAAAAGTCACTTCCTCGGCACATATATTCCACCGGTCTCACTCTTACCTTTTCCACTCGAGTGCCCCCTTGCAGCTGTTGGAAAAAAATGCACAAATCACTGCAGAAGCCACAGGGTTGAAAGCGTGTAGAAAAAGTCTCGGCTTACAGGCCGGAAATTAGGGTACTTGCCCCTGTACGTTTAGGTCAGTGAGTGTAAAACATATGGCAGCTGATTTGATTTTTTTTTTTTTTACATCATTTCCTACATTGGAGACATTTTATCATACGGCATTTCCATATTCTGCAGCCCAGAACATGTTACTGTAAGATCACACATCTGAATTGGAATGAAACGTAAATTTGAAATTCCTTGGGGTGAGGGGGTTGATGTTTTTTTTTTTTTTTTTTGGTGTTTGCCTCATTGTGATTTGTATTTTCACAAGAAAGACAATCATGTGCTGGAAGGGGCCTTGTCAGGCTAGCATTTTTCCTGCGGTGTCTCTGAAGCTTTAGTACTTTGTTTTACGTTTGCCTGAAAGCTCACGAGAAGAAATCTTCAATGACATGAAATAACCAGCAGTTTTTCATTTTGTTTCCGCCACTGAAAACCAGAAGGTCACCTGATCTTTGTGTACAATTTCCATTTCCTTTTTAACTATGTTTGGAAAAATACTGAAAGCTGACTCGTTGCTTCACCTGAGTGGTTCTTTGGTAATCACTCAACTCAAATGAATAATGGAGGCTGAGTTAAAAAATGATATAGCTTTCCAGAGTTCATCTTTTGTGGAAATGAACTCTGGAGGAGGTAGACGGTGTGATCAGATGAAGAAATGACAAACAACTTGCAGTGCTTTCCAACTTCTTAGCTCATAGAAACAAAAGTACTTCACATTGCATCGCTCCACAACAACAAGGTCCTGACTCAATAAGTATCAAGATGTCTGACCCACAGTCCAATAGACAATTAGATTTTGGGTGATTATGATGGCAAAAACTGGACTATTTATTTTGAACACTTAAGTCTTTTTCTGCCAATTCTGTTTAAAGATGTCTTTCAGAATCAACCCATTGCCTCCTAATGCTATCTAAAGATGGATGCAGACAACGGAGACACTTCCATGCCCTACACACACACACACACACACACACACACACAAAAGAAAAAAAATTGCAAACTGTTGCTTGATAGCCACACACCTAATCTTATCAAATTTGTCTTCCCTGCAGGAATTTCTACTACATCACCATGCTCCGCGACCCCGTATCACGCTACCTCAGTGAGTGGAAGCACGTACAGCGTGGCGCCACCTGGAAGACTGCCATACACATGTGTGATGGCCGCCCAGCCACTCAAGACGAACTTCCGGCCTGCTACAGCGGTGAAGACTGGACTGGTGTTACCTTGACAGACTTCATGAATTGCCCCTCCAACCTTGCCAACAACCGCCAAGTGCGCATGCTGGCTGACCTCAGCCTCGTCGGTTGCTACAACATGTCGTCCATGAATGAGCTGGAACGAGGCCGCGTGCTGCTTGCCAGCGCAAAGGCCAACCTGCGTAACATGGCCTTCTACGGTCTGACAGAGTACCAACGAAAGACACAACACTTATTCGAACGGACGTTCAACCTGCGCTTCATTCAGCCCTTCACTCAAATCAACAGCACGCGTGCTGCCAGTGTGGGAATCAACAAGAAAGTGCAATGGCGCATTGAGGGGCTGAATGCCCTCGACGTGGAGCTCTATGAGTATGCTAAGGAGCTTTTCCTGCAGCGATACCAGTACAACCGCCAAAAGCAGCATCAAGAGGAGCGTCTCCGACGGCGTCAGGAGAGGCAGCGTCTGCATGGGACCTACCTGGCAGAGTTTCTGAGATTCGGAGGAGATGAGGAGGAGGACATGAAGGTCCTGGCCACTACCGAGGACTATAACAGTCAGGTGGCGCGATGGTGAGGAGGACACAACAGGGACCAAACTGACTGCTGTTCTGCTCCCCGTACTTTTCTGTCAATCTGCCAAATTCTCTCATCCCCTAGTACCAGTACTTGCTTGACTGGTCGATAGGTGTCTTAATAATTATGATGGATGTATTTGGAACATTTTGTACGTGTTTGTTTCTTATGGCTATTTTGGCACTGCAGTTATAGAAATGCATTTCATTTCATGAGCAAAGCAAAATGCTTTACACATTTGGCTAGAATCTAATGTCTGCAAAAAACAATTCAGGAGTTTTGCAAAAAGTCTTTGAATAATGTGGGGTTTCAGGAAGTTCTGTGTAATGTTCTAGCGCCGTTGTTGACCATTAAAATATTGTGCTTACTCTGTGGCTAGGTCGGAAAATCAAAGCACAAACTTGACTCTCATCTTTCTTTTTTCTCCTACGAATTGACCTCCACCAATGAGAGGCAATCAAGTCTATTCCTGAGCGGAAATTGTGTCAATAAAAATTTACAGCATTATGTGGGGTAAATTTGCTCTTGATCTCTTTTTTTATGTATTATTTTATTTTAGCTATCACATTACATTGATTTCTGTCTTCAACAAATAGAAACACTCGGCCAATCACGTAAAATAGCTACAGAGCTGTTAGAATAATAGAAACTGATCCCTCAAAATGATTACACTGAGAATGCGAATCAAATTATTTTATGGAGCAGACCCATCCACCCATTATCCAAGCCGCTTATCCTCACAAGGATCACTGGATAGCCGGAGCCTATCCCAGCGAGCTTTGGGGAAAAGGTGGACTGCAACCTGAACTCGTCGCCAGTCAATTGCAGGGGCGATATTGACACCATCACTGAGCGGGAATCAATCCCTTGCTGTCCACACCAAAGTCAGGTATGACTACCACTACACCATCAGTGACTCTGGAGCAGACCCATTTCCTTAAACTATCATCCTGATACTAGAACACAGGCTGTGACAAACATTCATTAGCATTCGCATTTACACCTATGGACAATTGACCCCTCTGTAGAAATTGCATCATCCGCGTCGCTGACCAATCAGAGACCAGAGATTTGCGTAAACCACGCCCCTTTCTGGACCCACAGTTTTCTCAGACAACGTTGCATGGTCCATTATAGCTTTTGTTAGCGTTTTATCGCGTATTTGGGTTCTTTAACAATAGATATGGTTAAGAGGTGTAGTCACAGACTTTGTAATAGTGACGACAGGTATCCTGAAAGGCTAGTTGGTGGAGTTCAATTCGTACCCTTTCCAAAACCGAAGACCCAGTACGAAAGCTGTCTTCGATGGATCAAACTTTGTGGAAGACCGCATGATCAACTGAATCCATCAACCGGAACAGATATGTTTGCACAAAGGTAAGCCCTATATTTGATTTTCAATACATGTCTCATATAAATGAATTAGCAGTTCTTTGCTTGCATAATATAGCTACGTGTGAATGATTGACACACTTGATCTGTGTTGAGCGATATTTTGCGATGATCTGACTGCACAAACGTGTCTGTTCGGCGGTGAGCTAAACTAAATCGGACTAGCAGTCCTAAAAGCCTTCGACGTGCACCGAGACACCAAGACTGAAGGAAGCATGTTTGAGGACACTAAAGTAGTGATTGTCGTACTCGGTCGGGACTTACGTAGGTTCGGCACTAATTCAAGAATAATTATTGAGGGGAGCGCGTGACGTTACACAAAGAAAACGAGAGAAACAACTCGTAAATCAAGCCTCGCCTTCTTTTCCTTCATACGGCAGTTCACAAACGGCTATACAGATACATATAAAGATTCTGCACACAAGTCTGATATGTAACACGAAAATAGAAAACTGTCAATGACGAATTCGTCTTTGGGTTATAATATATTATATTATGTGGCATCTCGGTCTTCCTCTGACTCTGGAAAGATCTCGCGCCAATATCAATGGTTTCTCCGTCGATATGCATGTAAATACCATTGAAATACCGCTCGCTGAAATACTTGAAGCCCTGCTGTCTGCTTTTCAATGATATTTCACTGTTAGCTAAGAATGCGAGTGAGAAATCAGCTGGTAAATCGGACAATTTCGCTCTAGTGTCACGGACGAGACTCGGGGGTGGACCCAAATGCACGACTCAGGTGAGAGGTCAGCAGTGCGGAATAAGCCTTTATTCGTTCCAATGTCGGTTACCAGGGAGTCAGTCCAAACAAGCAGCAAGATCAGTAACGGCAGGCTTACGGGGTAGGTCGGGAGACAGGCGTTGGTCGGTACATGGGAGGTAGACGTCAGGAGTACGGTAGTGCGGGAACGAGGCATGAGAGGCAACGATCTAGCAGAGTCTCTGTCGTCCCCCGGGTCCTATATGTACTGGGTCTAATCGGAGGTCATGAGGCGCAGGTGTGACCCTTCCGATTAGACGGCCACGCCCAGCCCTGGCTGGAATCCAGGATCATGACATCTAGTCTTTTCTTCCTGCGCTGCCATTTTTGCTAATTGTTTGTCTGAGGTCAGCACACGTGGGGTGACGTCACTTCAGGAGGCGTGGTTAAGTGCCCTGTACGGAGGGGTCAATTCAGTGTCTTTTCATTACAAAATCTATGCAAGCACATAAAGAGGATCTAATCAATTTATGAACCTATGCCTTCTTTACTGTGAGGCAGATGTGCTCAGCACGCCTTATCATAAGGGTCAATTTACAGTAGTGTTGCAGTTTGAGGCACACATTGTTACATGAAACTCAGATAAAGAAACTGTTTCCAGCTAGTCACATAACGATGGCGTTTTGCTTCCTATTTTGCAGCGACATCTCCCTGATGGTGTAGTGGTACACATGCCTGACTTTGGAGCAGGCAATGTGTGATCGATTCCTGCTCAGTCATGGTGTTGATGTGTCCCCTGTGACTGACTAGCAACCAGTTCAGGGTGTAGTCTTTGCTGAGATAGGCCCTGTTACCCAACCGGGTGGTTTTGAAAATGGAATGGAATCACTCTGCTGCACTTTCAAAATAATTATTTCCCTCTTGTATATTATATGCAGATTCAATTTAATATACAGGATACTGTAGTTCATTGGCCATACTAAAATAAATCAATCAATTTTACTTAGAACACACTTTAACTACTTCTTCACTGTGCCTCCAACAAAACTAAATTATCCATCTAAAAACTGTAAAAGTGATTGCAAAGACTAGACAGGAATAGAACACAGGATTAAATATAAGTTAAAGCTCAAGTGTCGTCTAACGGATGATTTTTGGTATATTATTAATGAAAAGCCCACAGTCAATATGGTCCCATGTGTTTTTTCACCACAAAACATGATTTTGACGTATACAGCTTTTTGTAACTCCTGCCATGAAAATCCTCTCAGGAATTTGTTGTCGAGAAGAAGCAGGAAGTGACGCAAAGGACAGTGGCGCCCCCTCCTGGACTCGTTTGTTTCCATTAGTTTTACCTCCGCGAAGGTAGCTCGTTGTTCCTTCGTGTTACCCAAAATGCCGGCTCATTGCGTTGCTGGACATTGCTTGAACACTCGGGAGAATGGATTTACCATTCATAAGTTTGCAAGACACCTGGTTCATTGTGAAAAATGGATTGCACGGGTACAGAGGACGAGAGCTTCGTGGGTTCCAAATAACAGGTAGGTGTGTATACAGCTACAAAAAAAAAAAATAGTTTGGGGCGGACCACGTAATCGGTCTCTCTCATAACGTAGCAAAAGATCCGTGTATGAAATGTGTTGATGTGCGCATACAGCTACAAAAAAAAAAAAAAAATAGTTTGGGGCGGACCACGTGATCGGTCTCATAACGTAACAAAAGATCCGCGTATGAAATGTGTCGATGTGCACGTCGCCCAGCCAACAATGTCTCACTCAGCCTGCAACATAGCTCGGCTCCACCCCCTCCTTATATAGCACGGCGGGGCGAAACTCAGCCACACCGGCTGAAGAGCTGCGTTTGGCGGTCACATCTTCCGCGAAGGCTGCGCGTCGGGCTTTGTGACGGGGGCGGCTCTGAAGAACCCAGCCGAGAATGCGTTACTCAGTCGCGTGTGAGAATGAAACGCGTCAGCTCGACTGTGAACACAAAGCAGCACCGCTCGGCTCCTTCATAAGCCACTCCGACCGGCTGCGATGAGCTACGATGGCTCATCTCCGCTGCGGAAGTGGATTGGATGGGGATATGGTTTGGCCATGATCGCATATCATCTGAATGTGGCTCGAAACAATAGTGTAATATTGCCCCGTTAACTTCACTCGGTTGTTTGGTGATGTCCTTTTCAAAAAGAGCTTCGGTGTCAGAAGGGGCGTCGGAAAAGTCAGAATATCTCTGTTGTACGGCTTCCATAGTAGCAGGCACGGCGGAAGTGACGATGATGTCAAGGACAGAGGACACGACTAATATGGCAACTTGGATGTAGAGGGACACTCAATTGCGCAACTTTGCGCATGGATGACGCACGATCCGCTTACATTTATTTTTTCGTATAGACATTGAAGTGAATACTGTTATATGTATTTTTCATTCTTCTTCTTCTTTTCCTTTCGGCTTGTCCCGTTAGGGGTCGCTACAGCGTGTCATCTTTTGCCATCTTAGCCCATCTCCTGCATCTTCCTCTCTAACCCCAACTGCCCTCATGTCTTCCCTCACCACATCCATAAACTTTCTCTTTGGTCTCTCTTTCGTTTTCAATGGCGGAACTGACAATGACGTCAAGGACAGATGACGCGACTAATATGGCGACCACTTGGATGTCGAGGGACACTCAATAGCGCAACTTCCTCGCTCACTTTTTTTTTTCGTATAGACATTGAAGTGAATACTGTTATATGTATGTATTCATTCCAATATCTATTTTAGAATGTTTATAGGGATGTCACCCGCACTTTAATGTTGATGGGCGGCAAGGTGGACAACTAGTTAGCATATCGTCCCCACAATCCTGAGTAACTGGGTTCAAATGCAGCCTCATCTGTATAAGTTTGCCTGTTCTCCATTTGCCTGCATGGGTTCTCTGTGGGTACTTCAGTTTCCTCCCACATTCCCAAAAACATGCATGGTTGGTTTCATGTGTTATCTTTTCTTGTCGCAAATGTTTATTTTCAATATTTTGCATTCCATGTTCCTATGGCTTGCACGTAGTCTTTATGTTACTTTGACATTTGTAGTACA
This sequence comes from Syngnathoides biaculeatus, assembly GCF_019802595.1. Lineage (NCBI taxonomy): Eukaryota > Metazoa > Chordata > Actinopteri > Syngnathiformes > Syngnathidae > Syngnathoides > Syngnathoides biaculeatus. The sequence continues at coordinate 33,857,663 of NC_084641.1, forward strand.
AGTTTCACTAATGTAATTGAGGACTGGTAAAATACATTAACCAAAAACTTTTCTTTTCAAGTAAATGTGAAAGTTGTTCTTCAATATAACACTTAGCCTTTCATAAAAGCCTGCCAGGCATTGTTCAACTTCTGTGCTTGTATTTCCTTCCATTGTTACATACAATTCCACACCAATAGCTTACGAATGATGGTTTTAAAAAGACATTTTCCTCATGTTCCACACTATTGTTGGTTTATGAATAGTCTAGGCATGACCACGGAAGGCTCTGAACCTTTTGCATTTTCATGTGTTTCATAGAGATAATTGGCTCTTTGCTTCAGGTATCTTTTTTATTTTCTGCCTAAAACACATCTTAAAAAAGCAACGCAAACGCCATGCTGCATTTTGGGAGTTGGAGGCAATTGAGGCCTCCAATAACTACAGTGAACATAAATACTACTATTCCTGAAAAGGCCCTCCACAGTGATTTGCTAGCAAACCCACTGTTATTTTATCATCATAAATAGTTTTTACCAATTTGTATATTGCACAGTATTTATTTTTTACAACACAACAAACAAAAATTAGGTAAATATGATGTTGTTCTGCGGCTCAAAATGATTATTTGCATTTCCATTCATTTCAACGGGAAACATGACCATGGTTTGCAAATGTATCGGTTTGAGAATGGGATCATGGAACAAATTGAATTCATGACCCAAGGTTCCACTGCATACTCATTGAGAAACAATTAAATGTTAAAACATTTAGGGTTGAAGAGTGAAGAAACCCAACAACAGATACTTTTCATACACATATACTGATATGTGTAACATATAACAGATAACACAATACTGTCTATAAATCTTAAAGTAAAATTAGGCATTTATTATTAATAAAATTTTGACTTTATTATATATTCCACCTATTACGGGTGTCTTTTTTTTATGTTTTTCCTTCAGGACATTTACTCCTTAGGATTTTTGCCGCAAGATTTGCCTTGCACTTAATGTCACAATGGCTGATTTTTTTTTTTTTTTTTGCTGCCACTCAGGTGTACGTGGAATTCAAAGTGACACACTACTCTGTGAAAGTGTAAATGTTTTATAACTAAAATGAATCATTTGAAAATTATTTTCAACTGCAAATGATAGGACAATGTAACTACTGTACTGTAAATAAGTAGATTAATACCATTTCATTTGGAGTGCATCGAACATCCTTCCATTTACACCTTCATTGGTCCACATGGTGTCTGCAGCTGTGTTATTTGTCTGTAAATGTCATTTCACTTGTGCATGGCAATGAACTATAACTCATAAGGTGAAGCTTACAACATCTTAGACTTCAGTACAAAATGCCACCCGTTTTTTTCCCTCTTCGTGGCATGAAAGCATAATTATGTCCTCTGAAGGCCACCACAACCCCAAACTGTAAAAATGTTTATTTTACAAAACGCGGTAACAAGAGCTTTAGATCTAGTTATTTCCTTGAAACTGTGGAGATGATGATGAGTCTTTGATGAGGATGCTGTGTCCTCATGGTACGAATTGAAATCCGCAGAATACATTTAGTATCTAAGGTCAACTAGGCACTCATAGATGAGCATCGAGAATAAGACAAATCGGAGATATTTGGCTGGAGGATGCTGAAAATCGGAAGTCTGCACCTCTGTCTACAGTTTGGGCATTCTGGCTGCATTGAGGCGCATTGACATGCAGGAAGCACCAGTAGCGTATCGCATCTCCCTCAGCATGCCGCTCCACTGCTTCTTGTCGCTGTCATACCTAAAGCACGAGAAAGACGACAGTTAGAGCTCTTTACAGTCATGTCTTCTACAGTGTGCTGCCTTATAAATAAAGACTTACTGCCAGACGTCGGTGACCTCTGTGGGAGCCACCTCCTTGTTCTCCATCTCAATCATGGCGAAACCACCCACAGCATACAGGGCGCTACCTGTACTCACTAAGTTGACAGAGCTCCTCTCCTGGGGGAATTCAGTAAAGGGCTCCCATCTGGTGACATTCAATAAGAGAAAAAGGTCAAGCAGAATTATAAATATACTTAAAGCTAGTACTTACTTGTTTGTTACAAAGTTGTAGCTTTCACAGGAGGCAGTGAGGCCTCCCTCATTCACCCCACCCGCCACGACGATCTTGCCATTGTGAATGACACTCCCAAACATTGCTCTGGGCGTCTTCATGGCCGCCAACTCCCTCCATTCCGACTGCTTGTGGTTGTACACAAACATTTTGCTGAGTGCTTTGCTGCAGAAAACAGGGAAGTGTGAAGGTAAGGGAAACTACACACTATTTGGAAGTGCGGCATGTATACTGAGAAATCCAGTATAAATTGGTTAAGATATTAATAAAAGTGTTGACACAGTCATTTATTTTCATATTTCGCAGCTACAGTCTATTAAACTTTGGCCATGTGGTACAGTGACCAACCAGATCCAGCATATGTATCTGCTCCTACAGGCCTGAAGTGAAAGGTTCTGGCCTTGTACAAAAAAAATTCTATTCCATTCCATTTTCAATACCACTTATTCCGGTTAGGGCTGCAGGGAGCTGGAGCCTATCCCTGTCATGGTCCTGCCGGTCCAGCCCTGGCTGGGCGGGTCCCAGCACACCCGCGCTGATTAGGAGGCACACACCTCCACCTCATCCTCGCTGATTCACCCCGGTACTTATAGGAGCCAGGGGACGACTGGCCTTCACCAGATCGTAGCAACTCATGCTCCGTTCCTGCACTCCCATACTCTTGATTGTCACCCCTGGTGTACCGACCTTTGCCTGTCCTCCAACCGACCCCTTAAGCTTGACGTCTTTGATACTCCTGTCTTCTCTGATCGATCTTCTGTGTACCAACCCCTGCCTGCCCGCGGACCTGCTCTCTACGCCCAACATCCTGATTACCGCTGCCCCACTTGACTGTCCGCCTGATCCCCGACTTTGGACCAAATAAACACTTTTCCTGAACTACCTTTGTGTCTCCGGAGTCCTGCATTTGGGTCCTCCCTCCGTACGGATGGGTTGTGACAGAACGTTCTGGTCAAACCAGGACGCAGCAGGAAAGACCCGCCGTTGCCGGGACTGACGCAAAGTAAACCGATTGCCTGTCCTATCCGGGTAGGCTCCATGATGTTGTCCCCTTCTTCCGTGTCACACGCACTGCCTGTGTGCCATGAATACGTCCTGACCACGACCCGTTCAGCGCCTCATATTCTTTTTTGGACTCTGAGGAAGAACTTGATTTATATGACCGGCTGCCTGACTGTGATTCAGATTTTGACTATGAATTTCTAACCCTAACCCTAACCCTCCCGATCTTTAGTCCCAGTCAGTTTGCCTCACCTCCCCGTGTTTCCAGCTCCCGACTGTCTTCGCCTGGTAGGTCAAAGTCCTTGTCCTCCAATCCTTTTTTGGGAACACGCTTGGCCATCTACCCGTGTCTTCCGCGTGGCGGCCAGAGGAGACGCCCAGGCCGGGTGCTCCCTTGTGCCTCCCGCTGCACAGCGACAAAGACACAGTCCTCGTCCATCCACTCCCCACCGGCAATGACCAAACCAGCAGATCCGGAGCTGGTGTTGAAACTTCCAGCTCAGAGGGAGGAGGGGTCCGCAAATCCCGAGGTGCAGCGACCCGAGAATCACGAGGTCTTCTATTGTGAAATGTGGGTGGAAATAGACCAGCAGAGCGCCGAACTGGCGGTCCTCACAGCCCAGGTTTGGCGAGGATTAGATAACCAGCCAAGCAACGCCGACGTCGCGGTTGCAACTGACCCGCTCCCGAGACACGCCCACTTCGCGTATCCATTGACCCCTTTTTGAACAGAGCTCACGTTGCGGGTGTCAACAGATTCACTGCCGCGTCACACCTACGTCGCGGTGGTGACAGGGGCCCAGGCAACCATCGTAGGAAAAGGGTGGAATTGGCGATCGAGGATGAGCCTGCCAGAGCGCCTTCAACGTGTGTGTTCCCAAGGAACAAGACCCAGAAGCGAATTGCAGAGGGCTTAAGTTCAGAGGCTCGAGTGAATTCAGATAAAGACAAGGCGAACTATTTTCCTCCACTTAAGAGGGGGAGAACTTTATCATTCCCGTCGCTCCGTGCTGTGCCCAAGAATGATCTATGCACGGCCTCTAGTGTCTGCCAGTTCTCCTCTGGGATTCCTGACTATGAGGCCAGTAAGATTCCATCTGAAGGAGCCAACTCTCATTCAAGAACATGCGCCCAGTTCAGGCGTGCCAAGGCAAACACCGGAAGAGCAACTCCGCAGTGTTCTACCGCCTGTGGGGTTTCAGGAGCCAATCTCCAAATCCTACGTTCCTATCCAGGAGGTGGCGACGTCGCCGCAGCCGCTGCAGCCACCGCAGCCACCGCAGCCACCTCACGTTCCTTTCCAGGAGGTGGTGATGGCGCCGCAGCCGCCTCACGTTCCTGCCCAGGCGGTGGCGATGGTTCCGCAGCCGCCTCACATTCCTGTCCAGGAGGTGGGGATGGTACCGCAGCCACCTCACGTTCCTGTTCAGGAAGTGGCGACAGCTCGTCCGCAGCCGCCTCACATTCCTGTCCAGCAGGCGGCGGCAGAGAAAATGAAATATAATTGAATGCAAATACAAATATTTCTGCAACCCTATTGAGAAAAGAAATTCTTTTTGTCACACAACTGCAATAGTGTGAATCCCTCTCCACCCATCCCTGGACATGTTAATTTTTGTGTGTGTGTTTCTATTGTTTAGGCACGTCTGGGAGCCGCGCCTTAGAGGGGGGTAGGGGGGTACTGTCATGGTCCTGCCGGTCGAGCCCTGGCTGGGCCCAGCACACCAGCGCTGATTAGGAGACGCACACCTGCGCCTCATCCTTGCTGATTCACCCCAGTATTTATAGGACCCAGGGGACGACTGGTCTTCCCCAGATCGTCGCAACTCATGCCCCGTTCCTGCATTCCCGTACTCTTGATCGTCAACCCTGGTGTACCGACCTTTGCCTGTCCTCCGACCGACCCCGTAAGCTTGACGTCTTTGATACTCCTGCCTTCTCCGATCGATCTTCTGTGTACCGACCCCTGCCTGCCCGCGGCCCTGCTCTCTACTCTCGACGTCCTGATTACCGCTGCCCCACTTGACTGTCTGCCTGATCCCCGACTTTGGACCGAATAAACACTTTTCCCGAACTACCTTTGCGTCTCCAGAGTCCTGCATTTGGGTCCTCCCTCCATACCGATGGGTCGTGATAATCCCAGCTGAGCAAAGGGCCGACTACACCCTGAGCTGGTCGGCAGTCAGTTGCGGGCCACATACCTGTATGGACACCATCACTGAGCGGGAATTTGAACCTATGCTATCTGCACCAAAGTCAGGCGTGTGTACCACGACACCGCCGGTGACTCATTGAATGCCAAACAGAGGCAGTATTAAAAATATTGTTGTGATATGGCTTATATTGAAGACTAAGGCACTTATGTTCAGGTTGATCATATATTAATGAAGCACTAGTTTACCCTTTTGACCTCTTTATTTGCATGAACCTTGCTTGATTTCGTTATAGAAGAATACATTTTCTCCAGGGATGACTATATGTAGCTTTTCAGCTGCTCTTTCCACGACGCACTCTGTCAAGCAAAACTGAACACTGACGCAACAATGACTGCATCACACATACAGTGTATTTATATTTTCCACTGGAACTAACACCTACCTATTACTTGCTGTGCTCGATTGATGGCCGAATACGCTAATACACAGAAAAAGTGCTTTAATCTGAGGTTTAAGAACTTCTTATGAAAGACGCATTTTCTTGGCAGACTGTTTATCTGATGTATTACAACTCCAGTTAGTGCTGCAGAAGGAAATTCATCACATTACCACATACTTTAGTCACATTTCATGAGCGTAATACTGTACTACAGTATAGAGTATGCATATTTGTGATGAGCAGTAGTCTGTTAGGATGATATGAAATAGACAAACAGGTGGATCTCACAGTCTTTTTCTTCTTTTCCTTTAGGCTTGTCCCGTTAGGGGTTGCCACAGCGTGTCATCTTTTTCCATCTAAGCCTGTCCCGTGCATCTTCCTCTCTATTACCCACTGCCCTCATGTCTTTCCTCACAACATACATTAATCTTCTCTTTGGTCTTCCTCTCGCTCTCTTCCCTGGCAGCTCCATCCTCAGCACTGTTTTACCAATACACACACTCCTTCGCCTCTGGACATGTCCAAACCATCGAAGTCCGGTCTCTCGAACCTTGTCTCTAAGACATCCAACTTGGGGTGTCCCTCTAATGAGCTCATTTCTAATCCTATCCAAGCTGCTCGCTCCTAGAGAGAACCTCAACATCTGCCACCTCCATCTCTCCCTCCTGTTGTCCCTTCTGAAAATGATGTTTTCCTTGTCTCTGTTTCTCTCACATGCAGACGGACATATACACAATACTCACTTGTCATCTGTCTTGCCACCTATGCAATATACCAGCCCTTTGTGGGAAACAACAGCATGTCCATGGATCTTGAGGGGAAGTTTCTTAGTCTCACTCCACCTCATCTTCCTGGTGGAGGAATGAAATAATGAAAAACAACATGGTCCTCCTGAACACTCTCACGAGGATATTAGAGTTAAATGAACGACCGCAATCTATTCACATCAGTCCGAAATCTGAAAATAACGTTCGAGAGATTAACGTTCGAGAGGAAAGAACAAATCCGCTCACTCGACATCGTAGCACATGACAGAATCCAGTGACTCATTGGTCTGCAGGTCTTTTCCAGCCACAGCAAACAGCAAGTTGTCACTCTCGCCAATGCTGAAAAGACATCTTGGAGAGGGCATGGGCGGTAGGGCAACCCAGTCAGAAGCAAGTGGATCCAACTACAGTGAAATATGTATCTGGGTGAATTTGGCGAAAACATAGAACTTCAGAATCACTTCGTGTGTGTGCAAGGATTGATCTCCATTAAGGCATAGACAGAAATCCTCGACCAATGGTCAAACATAGTGTAATGTGTAAGACACTCGGTAACTCAGACATTTTGTTCAGAAACTGTGTAAGTGGACCTTGCCAAAACATCCCCGAGTGTAGTCCACAGATGATATCAGAGCAATATGCAGTCATTTCATAATTAGACGGTGCCGTATTTGGGAATTTACATCTAATCTGTTCTGAATATACAGCACAAAAATGCTACAAACATTTCTGCAACCCTAATGAGAGAAGTAAATTATTTTTGTCACACAGCTGCAATAGTGTGAATGTCTCTCAACATTCAATTAAATTTCATTTTCTGAATACATATAGTCCATCTTTTAAGCTTCGAGCAATATGTAGACTTAAATTGTAAAATTTGTGAATGTTAAATAAAATTAAAAAAAGATGCCTACCTGGTAGAAATAACACTGCAGAGGCACATCCTTATTTTCTTCATCCACAAATAGACCCCCAATTATGAAGAGCTGGTTCTTTTGTGTTGTGATGCTGACATGATTGCGCGGCACCTGCTCGGACAAGGCTGCCAGAAAGCACTCATTCTCGTTCACGTCGTACGCCACTGCCGCTGAGTCGTTCACCATCACGATGAAGTCCCGTGTGTACATACCATGCCTACGATTGTCATTCAAATAGCCAGGGAATGGGCTAGCCTCCTTCTCACTTCCTTCCTCTTTCTTGGGCTTCTCTGGCAGTTTCCCCTTGAAAGCTTCTCTGATAACTTGAATTGTCTTCTGGAGCTCTGGGTCCGCCTTGATTATCTCATCAGTTTCCACTTTATCTTTGAAGTACTTCTCAGGCAGCAGGCGGAAGCGAATGCAGTTAAAAGCATCTTTCAGGACCTTGTTACGCTTATCCTTATCATGGCGAACCCAGGCCATGACTGATTCAAACACCAGCTCCTCCTTCTCCACATTCAGAGAATCCCCACCAATGATGGCAAACAATTCGTGGGCTGCCAGTCTGAGGAACTCCTCGTCTTTATGTAACAGCTCAAAGTGATCGGCGATAAAGTTGCGAGCGGCGACGGCAAGCCGGGGACAGCTGAGCACGAGGCCCATCCTGAAGATAGCCATGCAGTTGCCCAAAGAGATCTTGTTCTGTAAGTAGTTGATGCAAACAGTGAAAACCGATGGGATCTGAAATTTGTTGGCAACAGCAATGATATCCTGAATGTTGTCATCTGTGAGATCAATCTCGGCAGAGTAGAGGTACTTTATGATCATGTCCAGGGTTGAGGGGTTGACATCCTCCAGGACCACCTCTTTAGTGTTTTCCGCCTCCTTCCCATCTTCTGTGAAGAAAATCTCTCTGAAGTAAGGGCTACAGGCGGCCAAGATCAGTCGATGGCAGGGGAGGCTGCGGTCGGCAACCTTCAAGGTGCAATCGACAAACTTGTTCTCATTCAGCAGCTCTTTAAGACCATCCTGGAGCAGAGTGCTCTGAAACAGGCGCAACTCCTCCTTGATGGCAGTGGGGTCCATGGTGGTGGAAAAATGTTGGATGAGGAGAGGGGCTCTGTAGAGAAAGGAAAGAGGGGTTGAGCACAGATCCTAAAGGCACTCAATCCTGGCTGGAAAGGGCAATAGAGAGAAAAGGGGCGCGGTGTGAAGACCCTGAAATTGAATCCACCAGCCCCTCTAAATATAGTTGCTCGTGCCTACCTCATCTCCCCAGGAATCCGCCTGCGTCAAATCACTGCACTGCACTGGATTGCACTGGCCAGCAGCTGCTGTCCCAGACAGAAAGAAGCAACTGGCTGCTGATATGCCATCATGATTCAGCTCTTAAAGTGTCGTAAATCCAGATTAGAGTGAACACAATAGTATCAGAGCCCTTGAATAGCTTGACCCGACTAAGGATATATTAATAGCTGCCAGTTTTACAAAGAAAATAGGGATGTGAAGTGTAGCCCATCGTACATACAGGCACATATATTTTGACAGCAACGATATCCCAATCGAGAAGCAATCAGAAAAATAAATTATGATATCCATGAAGAAAGGATTAAGTATTGACAGTCTTGCACATTCAGCATACAAAAAAATATTTTTCTCCCACTTTTTACAAGCTGATATGGCTATTTTTTTCAAGTAGCAAGAAAAGACTTAAACACAATCAGAATTTGAATTATGGTTTAATATGCAGTTCTGACACACAGCACATTATGGAAATTATAGAGTCACATACTTCATCAGGGAGCATGGATACTGGTGTAGAGATACTTGATTTTACTCATTAATGGTATATCACATTAGCTATAGTTTGTCCACCTCCAAACACAAACAGATACGAAACGACATGTATTCAAACTCAATTGTGTCAAATTAGCACGTAACGAAATTATTCATTCTTCTCGATTGATCAATTTGTATCCCTGATTTTACATCTTTGATCAACACTTGCAACTTAAGTATCATTACGTTAGCACTACTGTGAATGAGGTCATTTTCATTGCCATTCATTGGAAACGTTGTGGACACGTTAAAAGAATTATTATCATTATTTGGGTGAAACAGACGATTACAAAGCGTTCCAAAAACTGGAGCAGTGCAACTGGCGTGCAGCAGCTCTGAACACTAACAGGTGACAACCACATAAGCACACGTGAAATAAGCATCATCCCAACCACTCTTTCTCTGTGCTGCGATTTTTTGATCGAAAAAAAAAAAGTTCAAATGCACAATCTAAGGTATTCCATGTCTTTTTCATTGAAACTAACAGCTGATTTTACTCGATTGACTGCATCCTAGATTTGTGTTCTTCCTTTAGTTTGTAAGTGTGTGAGGAGCGTGTGGAGTTAGGAAACATTTATCTAGTGGATAGTCCTAAAGATAGATCAGACACTTGTTGAGAACTGTCTCATGTCATTTAAAGTGCGGGTGACATCCCTATAAACATTCTAAAATAGATATTGTAATGAAAAATACATAAAAAAGTATTGACTTCAATGTCTTTACAAAAAAAAAAAGTGAGCAGAGAGCACGTCATCCATGCACAAAGTTGCGCAATTGAGTGTCCCTCGACATCCAAGTGGTCGCCATAATAGTCGTCCTCTGTCCTTGACGTCATCGTCACTTCCGCCGTTGAAAACGCGCAGTGCCTGCTTTTATGGAAGCCGAACAACAGAGATATTCGGATTTTTCCAACGCCCCTTCTGACACGGAGGCTCTTTTCGAAAAGGACAACACCACACAACCGAGTGAAATTACCGGGGCAATATTACACTATTGTTTCGAGCCCTCAGGGCAATATTACACTATTCTTTCGAGCCATATTCAGATGATATGCCATCACGGCCAAACTGCATCCCGTCTGATCCACTTCCGCGGCAGAGATGAGCCATCGCGGCTCATCGCAGCCGTGTGGCTTATGATGGAGCCGAGCGGTGCTGCTTTGTGTTTACAGTCGAGCCGGCGAGTTTCATGCTCGCATGCGACTGAGTAACGCATTCTCGGCTGGGTTCTTCAGAGCCGCCCCCATCGCACAGCCCGAGGCGCAGCCTTCGCGGAAGATGTGACCGCTGAACGCGGCGCCTCAGCCGGTGTGGCTGAGTTTCGGCCCGCCGGGGGTGGAGCCGAGCTATGTTGCAGGCTGAGTGAGACATTGATGTCGCGCACATCGACATTTCATACACGGATCTTTTGTTACGTTATGAGTGAGACCGATTATCCGGTCCGCCCCAAACTATTATTTTTTTTAGTAGCTGTATGCACACATCAACACATTTCATACGCGGATCTTTTGCTACGTTATGAGAGAGACCGATTAGGTGGTCCGCCCCAAACTATTTTTTTTTTTTTACCTACCTGTTATTTGGAACCCACGAAGCTCTCGTCCTTTGCACGCGTGCAATCCATTTTTCACAACGAACAGGGTCTCTTTCAAACTTATGTAGGGTAATTCCATTCTCCCGAGTGTTCAAGCAATGTCCAGCTATGCAATGAGCCAGCATTTTGGCAAACATGAAGGAACAACGAGCCACGTTCGTGGAGGTAAAACTAATGGAAACAAACGAGTCCACGAGGGGGCGCCATTGTCCATTACATCACTTCCTGCTTTCTCTCGACAAATTCCTGAGAGGATTTTCATGGCGGGAGATACAAAAAGCTGTATACGTCAAAATCATGTTTTGTGGTGAAAAAACACATGGGACCATATTGGCTGTGGGTTTTTCATTAATAATATACCAAAAATCATCCGTTTGACGACACTTGAGCTTTAAGCAGAAGGGAAGTGTCGAGTCTGTTGATGATGGCGTTCAACAAGCTAATATGTCAATCAGATCTGGGAAAATACTTGACAATTTTAATTCATTCTTAAAAATGTGAATCTTTAGGGAGTTCGAGATAATACCTTAAAATATATTTCCCAGCTGAAACAAAAACTCTAGTAGTGAATATATTTTGTTTGGATTTCCAGCAAACTATTTACTCCTGAATACAAAAATTCTTTATCTGTGCAGAGTTAAACTAGCTCCGTCCAATTGAAAGGCCCCTTGTTCTAAGTACTGTGGAACATGCACCCTATTCTGATATTCATCATGCCTAGAATAAGTAACAGCAACAAACAGCAAACATCAGCTCATTCGAGTTGTTGGTGCAGCCAAATTCTTCAATCTTAAGCTTAAATCTTGTATTCAAATTCAATGAATTTGAACTTGAATGAAATATTATGAATGTAGAAGACCAAGATTTTCCCTCGTAAAAAAAAAAGCAATTGGTCTGTTCCAACCTTCTTGATAAAAAACTCAGTCTTCCAGTCCTTGGTAGGAAATTGCTTGCTTATTAATTGAGTTAGTTTTTATTTAAAGTACACATTTTCTTCCATAGTGTATTGAAGAGCAGCATGTACAGACGTAGTTAGGACAAACTCTATTGTGTCTCTACTTATGTTTTATTGTATCACTGGCCTTGTTGACAGTTGCCCAGTAGGAGGGAGTTAATTCATGTGTGTACGCGTGTGTGTTTGATCTATACCACGTCTTTGTACGACTAGCGGAAAGGGGTGTCCCTCTAATACACCATAATGCAGGTCACGAGCTGAATGTCCTTATAGTGCACATCGGCAAGTATGTGTGTGTATGTGTGTGTAAACATCCAGTAAAAAATTTAAATTGAATCATCTGGCTTTACAATGGTAGACAATACAATGACAGTGATTATTTTTTTCAAAGACACATAAACTTGTAAATGTTCAAGATCATGAATTTATAATTTGCTAAAACTACGGTATCATGAGGGGTTTCATTTCCACAGTGTATTTCTTGCTCATGTTGTGACCAAACACTGTCATTTTCAGCTTCACGTAGAGACTATGAAAAAAAAAAAAAAATCCGGTCCCATGGGGAAAAGAAATACCCAGCCTCTGTTCCTGAGTAGGTGTGATGAAAAATGTTAGACTCTGAAGCAAATTCAGAACCTATACAGCGTGCCTTCACTCAGCTTCCTAAAAAATTAAAACGTAGGAGAAAAACAAAACTGTGAACAATGACAACCAGAAAATGACTTCAGGACTACTTTGATAATTGTGTTGTACCAGTAGTGGTTGTGGTTTCCACACAAGTCTTCTTGCATTCCTCTTCTGTGTCAAAGCGGTTCTTATTACCGCTGCACCCTCCGAACCAAAACTGAGCACATGCATTGGCCTGCTTGTCATAGTACCAGCGGACAACGTATTCGCGGCACAAGCCCTGATCGAGAGCTGAAGCACAGCGAGGGTCCAAGGGTGCAGTTTCTGCATAAAACATGATGCGAGCAGTCAGTGAAAAGGTTGTTTACCATCTGTTGTCGACCTGTCCAGCAAATTGCTACTGTTCTCCTCTCGGATGAGCAATCACGACACAGTGACCTTTGAATGCATCAAATATCCATCCATCCCTCTTCCGTATCCTTACTTGGGTCTCAGGTGTACTGGAGCCTATCCCAGCTATTTTAGGCACGGTATCCAGTGGTCTGATCGCCAACCAAATGAAGGAGACACAGAAAACAAACAGCAATTCAAACCTATTGTGATTTTACAGTTAACCTAGCATGCATGTTTTTGGGATGTGACAGAAAACCAGAGTACCCGGAGAAAATCCACATAGGCACATGGAAAACATACCAACTCCACGCAACTGAGGCTAGGATTTGAATTCTGATCCTCAGAACTTTGAGGCAGATGTGCTAACCAGTTGGCACCGTGCCGCCTGCATCAAAAATAGCTCCGTGACCACACCTCGTCAGACACAATAAGCAGACGACATTAGTGGAATGAGGAATGGGCTTTGTGTTTTGTTTTTTTTTTTTTTTTAACTTCACCCCAAGCCACCCCTAAATAAAAGTAGTGCCTATTAGCTTAGGAAGTCACTTAATTAGTAATTGGTGTCTACCTGTGTGGAATCTAATGACAGTACAATATAAATTCAGTTGTTTGGGGAAGATTTCAAAGGTTTGTTAAAGAACATCCATCCATCACTTTACTGAGCTGCTTATCCTCACAAGAGTCACGGGAGTGCTCGAGCCTATCCCAGCTATCATCAAGCAGGAGGCGGGGTAAACCCTGAACTGGTTGCCAGCCAATCGCAGGGTGCACAGAGACAGACAACACTCTCACTCACAATCACAACTATGGGCAATTTAAAGTGTCCAATTAATGTTGCGTGTTTTTGGGATGTGGGAGGAAACCGCAGTTCCTGGAGAAAACCCACGCAGGCACAGGGAGAATAACTCCACTCAGAACTGTGAGCCAGACACTATTTTTGTTGCCCCCACTGTGCCGCAAAGTTGAAAGCAGATTTTTTTTATATATCACGTCTTACATTGATAAAAGGTGCGTAACAAAAACAAAATCACATGTGTTCAAATGTATCAAATTTGAACATTTAATACAGGGGTCACCAACGTGGTGCCCGCGGGTGGATGGTAGCCCGCAAGGACCATATAAGGCACCCGCGAGGTATGTTCTATAAATACCATAGGCCGCAAATTGTTACTATTATTTGTGCTTTAAATTCTGAATCTGACTTGCTTACGTGAATTAAAATTTTAGAATATCTGTAAGGGCAGCATGGTGGCTCAGCTGGTAGAGTGTTGGCCTCACAGTTCTGAGGACCCGGGTTCAATTCCAGACCTGCCTGTGTGGAGTTTGTATGTTCTACCCGTGCCTGTGTGGGTTTCCTCCCGGCACTCCGGTTTCCTCCCACATTCCAAATACATGCAACATTAATTGGACACTCTAAATGGCCCCTAGGTGTGATTGTGAGTGTGGCTGTTTGTCTTGATGTGCCCTGCGATTGGCTGGCAACCAGTTCAGGGTGTACCCCGCCTCCTGCCCGTTGACAGCTGAGATAGGCTCCAACACTCCCTGCGACCCTTGTGAGGATAAGCGGTGAAGAAAATGGATGAAAATGTCTGTAATGTCATTTACTACAATAAATTAAAACAAAAATATGTTATGTACGTGTAATGAACTGAGACTGAAATTTGCCACAAACAGGTCACTAACCCTTCATACGATCGGTGCTCACGAAGTAGCCCTCAGCCTCAAAAAGGCTGTTGAGCCCTGGTCTAATACAATTTTATCATTTGGCTTGAACCAGCAGAGGTAGCAATTCAATCAGGCAAACTAGTCTGTTCCCGGTATGGAGGCACAAGTATACAAGACAGCTGGAGTACTGTTGACGCTAAACAATTGTGCAAAGCCCAACTGCAGCTCAGCAAACTGATATACAACCAGTGGGCGTAGCCGCACAAATTAGAGACATGAAAATGGAACTGGAATAAAGGAAGACTTTCGATGTGATGTATTGATTTGTAGCTCGATTTTGTCCGTTTATTTAGAAGACCAGTTTCTGTTGTACCTCTTTAGGTCCTTCCAAAGGTAGTGGTGAGGCCTCACAAGTCCCCACAAACTCCTCCAGTCATTATTGTTGTTAATGTGCATTTTTCTTTTTGAGATATGTTCAACGTTTAGATTAAGTGATTCTACCATGGACTTTGCTTTGTGCATTTCAATCACAGTTATGCTGGAGCAGAAACAAGCATTTCCCAAACTGATCAATTGGTCAAGAGGCATTTTTCAATACTTGTGAGGATGGACCATATGGCAGCAGAAAAAAATTGACAATATAGCGATAACAGTTGCCTGCTGAAACCAAGTGAAATCCTTGATATCTTATTAGTAGAGTCTACCTTTGGGAAGAGTTGGTCTTGGTGCACCTGATGATGATGATGTTACATTTACTGAAGAAGAGTCTTCTCTCGAAGTAATTGGACTGAATGCTGTGTTCCCAACATTAAACGTGTCTCCACGCTCATTCCCCCAGTTTGTTGCTCCTGCATGTACTTGCTATTGTTGACAAGGAAAAAAAAGGTCATTACAGTTTATCCTTGCTGTCACAGTCTATACACATTTACATTGCAAGGAATGTCCATACTTGTCCTGCGTTGGATCCTTTATGGCCATACTGGGTGCTCACCACCTTGTCCCCATGGTGGTGATTGTTGGACTGTCGGGTATTCAGGAGTTCCCAACCATTGGCAGGCTGGTACCCATGGCCCCCTTTGGCATACTTCCCATTGTTGCCATTCCTGCTGTTGCTATGGTCATTGTTTCCATTAGACAGTCGGTTGTATATCAGGTCTCCATTCTCATCCTCACAGAACTGGCTGACCAACTTGGATTCCAGAGCTGCGACAGAGCGACAACATTAAAACCTTCTCTTAGTGTGTGCCCTCTCTGTGAGATTTGTCACCGAGACTGGGCCAGCCACACATTCCAAAGGCTAATCATGCCGATGTAGAGCTTTGTATGGTACCTCAACAAGCCGCAAGTATAAAATTATTTCACTAATTTAAGATTCAGAATTATACACTGATGTTGGTTTTGTAATTCTAAAATAAATGACATTGAAATGAAATATTTTATTGCTCCAGGTGTCTTAATAACATGTAATAACACACTACTGTAAAAATAAAGCAAGGATCAAGAATGACGCTTTCACTCTTTTATCACTGACATAAGATGTTTTTGAAGAGATAGGGTTAGGGTCCCCATTTACAGCTAGCTTGCGTTACTATGGTAACTCAGCACAGTGAAAAGGAATGGCTCGTTTTGGAGACCTGAGTTTAAAAAAGCAACTGTTTGGATTGTATTTTTACTTGTAGAAGCAACACCTCATCACCAGGCCTCCAAATTATGTTGTTAATTAGTGTAGAGGAGTGAAGTCAAACTGGCAGCCCACGGGCCATTTATGGCTTGCAAGAAGATATTTTGTGAATGCAATATGTCGATAAATTATGAACAGATCAAAATGATGGATAACTGGTTTGACTCTATGGTTTGCGTTTTTACCTGGCAAGGTGTTGAAGTCATCAATGAGGAACACATGCTCAGAGTCATGGTCAGATGCGATCAGCTTGAGCTCCGAAAGAAACTCTGCCTGTGTTGGGTCCGAAGTGTTGACAATACCGAGGGCAAACATTTCGATATTGGCAGCGTGAGCTTCACGTACGGCAATATCAAGCTTCACCGGCTCCCGTTTGTCGGCCTGTCCATCGGTAATAACGATGGCAACTTTGCTGACTCCCAGGCGAGAACTGTAAAAGGCTTCCTGGGTCGCTTTTCGGATGGCGGTACCAGTGTAGGTGCCCTCTCCCATGTATTGTATGTTCCTAATGGCCTGTTTTATATCCTGTTTGGTTACATAGCGGACCAGGTTGAATACCAGCCTAACCTCCAGGCTGTACAGTACGAGGCCGATCCTGGTGGAGTTGTGGCCCACCGTGACTCGGTCAATCAGTGCATTGACAAAATCCTTAATGATCTCAAAGTTATCGGGACCCACACTCTCGGAGCTGTCAATGACAAACACCAGCTCCATAGGCCTTTCTTTACACTTGATCCCACATCCTGGAATAAGAAAATGAGAGTGAAAACATGACAGTAAACGAGATTAAGCGGAAGTATCGGAATTTGTTCCTGGTGGTGGCTTCCAATGACACCAAATATTGCAGTTGCACCTCATATTATTGAAAATCCATCACACATAAAAGGAAGGCATGGCTTTTGAGTGAAATATCATGAACCTAAAAGGCACTAGAAAAAACCTTCATGGTCAAATTTAATATGACCTTGTCTTAAACCAATTGTCCAACTGTTCATTGTTTCAATACTTTTTACACAACCTGCTGTTCTCCTTCAAGAAGCAAATTTGCTTCTAATGTTTGATCCTGTCATGGTCCTGCCGGTCCAGCCCTGGCTGTGTGGGTTCTCGCACAGCCTCACTGATTAGGAGGGGCACACCTGCGCCTCATGCTGGTTGATTGACTCCGGTAGATATAGGACCCAGGGGACGACTGGTCTTCACCAGATCGGTGCGACTCATGCCCCATTCCTGCACTTCCGTATCTCTGATTGTGAACCCTTTTGTACCGACCTCCGCCTGTTCCCCGATCGACCCCGTAAGCCTGACTCCTTTGACACTCCTACCTTCTTTGATCTATCTCCCGTGTACCGACTCCTCCTCCTTTTTCCCGAATTACCTCTGCATCTCCCGAATCCTGCATTTGGGTCCTCCCTCCGTCTCGATGGGTCGTGACAGATCCATTAATGAACCAAGACATTTCCGAGGATATCCATTTCTTGGCCTTTCTGTGACTGTTCCATGCTCATTGTTCAAACCTGCTGAAAAAACACGCTTGTAGCCTCTTCCCTTTGAAAACAGACAATGTGAAGCCTTGCGATGATAAAGAACTGCTGATCAATTTTTAGGTTGTGTCTTGGTGTCATGTCAAACTGGAAACAGCATGATGAGGAAGACTTTAAAAACCAGCTCTTATGGAACCAGGAAATTAATTTAGGTCAAGTCACAGCCATTGAGCTCCTTGTTAGCGAACAGATGTTTATGCAAAAAGTACTGCAACACAAAGAGTTGGCTGTGCTTGCGAAAAGTGTAGAGAAAGTCAAATTAGGTACACCTGCAAAAATATAACTTCATTTTAGGTTCATTCTGAAATTTCACCCAAAAGCCTTGTATCACTAACATTTTGTATGCATTGTAGAACTTGGGAAGAAAAATAAGTGCTTTGATAATATTTTGGACAAACTACTCACCACAAATTTCCCTGATCAATCTAATGATGTCCTCCCTCTGTGACAAATACACAACTCACTCTGAAATAATCTCACTCAACACCCTCATAGATGAGATTAGCAAACGCTTCCAAAGGTAAACAGGATGAAACAGGATGACTCACTGTGAGACCTGGTTCTCCTTTGACACCAGATTGACCCTTTGATGAGAAAAGACCTTTACTATTAAAACATTGATGGGTTAATATACAATGAACCCTTTTTGCAAACAAATTGTACTCACGGGTTGCCCCGGGTCCCCCGAGTCACCCATATCTCCCTTGAACCCCTTCAGGCCCCTCTCCCCTGCAGAACCACGATCACCCTGTCACACAGTCCACAACCTCAGCGACAAGATACCTTTATCATATTACATGTTATAAATCCAACATCGCAAGCACTTTAGCTCCAGGAAAGCCTTCTCCAGCAGGCCCCCTTGGTCCTGTCACGCCCTGGATCCCCTGTTCACCCTATAAAAATAAAAGTTGTTGTTTTTCTTGGCAGGAAATTGGAGGACTATGACTGAGACAACAAAATCTACCTTTGGTCCTTGGACTCCTACTCCTGATGGCCCCACTGGTCCCAGGGGGCCTGGTCGCCCAGGATGACCCTGCACCACAGAGTATACAGGGTAGAGTCACATGGCAAAATGTGAATTAATCCATAGACATGTTTGACGATGGAATGTCAATATCTCATATACTGGCACTTTGATTCAGGCTACAACTGTGTCTGATTTTACAAAATTGATATAATAAAAAACATTAGAAGCCATAATTTATTAGCAATTCTGATTCTGACTGTCACAAGACAATGTTCTTGACAAAATTTTGAAAAGTTTGAAATTCAGAGAGGCTACAGGTTAACAGCTCTGCTGTTTTCTTTTCTATGATATAATACTTCATTGTATTTTTGTTTTTACATGTTCCTCCTGCTAACACTATCGGAAAAAAATGCAGCGCTAGAACCCGGAGGAATTCTGGATGACATATTGGAAGACATATGTACGTTACATCTGGTAAGGTTCCGAAGCCAAGTATCTAATCAGACACATAATTAACCTAAGTACCAAGAATAACCTCAATACATAAATCGAAACATTAGCTCTCTAAATAGAGCAAAAATGTGACAAAAAGAGGTCAGATACACTGAGACCAGTTCGTGCATTATTTTTCTTCATGTATTGTACAAAGATTGTTTCAAATTTAAAACAGTACCTGAGGTCCTGGGAGGCCATCGCCTGGAGATCCTGGTAACCCAGGCAGCCCTCGGAAACCAATGTCCCCCTTAAGCAACAAAGACCCAGTCAAGATAGATGTACAACAGGAGTAAAACAATTTACAATTAATACAGTAAAATCATAAAAAATGCAAGCGGATCAATTGAAGTATTTGTTATTCATCTTCAGATTCAAACAAGGTTTTGAAGTATATCCATCACAGTCTTGTTTTTTTTTTTTTTTTAACCCTAACCCAACATTTACTTTCCCATTGAATTGCGAATTTCTTTTTATTTTTCTTGCTTGTTCAATAGCCCTCACCTTTGGACCAGGTAAGCCTATCCCCTCAGGCCCAGGTTCTCCTGGAAGCCCAGGTAGACCAGGGGGCCCCTGAGAAATACAAAACATGAAACTTTCACTAACAGTCCAGTGATTACTGTACATATCCTGTCACAAATTTTGTAGCACCAGAGCTCTTCATAGGAGTTGCAATAGCCGTTGATGTCTTAACTGTTTTAAGTTAGCTCTGATTTTAACCAACTAATTCTGGTTCTTATCAATAGATGAGTAAGTAGCATGTTAAAGGCTGGAGGGTGCAACAAGTTGGGAGGAAGATAAAAAGTGGAAGTTTAAAGGTTTATGGGCAGATAGGTAAGTGCATTTGTAAATCACCATAGGGCCGGGATAGCCTTCTCCTTTTTGCCCAAATGGACCTGCAGGGCCTGGATCTCCATGGGCACCCTATAAAAAATTAAAAGAACAACACAGTTCCCATTATGAGTAAATGTATTAACGCCACGATGCCTTTTTTTGTTGGTGTTCATTTCTCGTATTTAAGCACCTGATTGTGACTTGGGCCGCATTTCGAATTTTAAATGCTCAATGTGGCCCTTCAGCCAACATGTTTGCTCACCCCTGTTCTCGTTAAATCTGCTCAAGTGCAGAATGAGTGCATAGAACCTGCTTGTTGTAAAGTAGAAATTAGGCATGGAGTACAAGCAAGCGAGGTTTCACCTTTGGCCCGGGAAGCCCATAGCCAGTCTCCCCAAACGGACCAGGAGGGCCACTTGGTCCAACATCACCCTAGAACACAAGTAAGAGCTCATGTTAGCTGACTTAACTGCTGACTTTGTCAATATCATCTTGTTTCTCTTTTCACGGTCTTGATATACGCGTATTCTGGGTTTTGTAACAGAACTTACCTTGGGTCCCATTACAAAGCGTCCTGGTAGACCAGGTAAACCCACCCTGCCTTGTGATCCTGGTTCTCCCTTAATAAGTTAATGGAAACAAAAAAGGCTAAATGTTTTTTGCTTGTGCTTTCCCCAGCATTCATGCATTTATCAATAATATCGTTAATACTACCACTGTACTGACTAATATTATTTGGAATTGTAATCTGATGACAAGGAAACAAATCCTCACCTTGGGTCCTAAAGGGCCACTAATGCCAGGTGGGCCAGTCAAGCCTCTTATTCCCCTTTGACCTTGATCACCCTCAATAGTTAAATGGAGAATACAGTGATGAATTAACTACATAAAGCTCAACAAGGTCCAATGACAAATTAAGAGAACTTTTTTACCTTTTCACCTTGTGTTCCTATCCCAGGTGACCCTTCCGGCCCCCTGATGCCTGGTGCTCCTGGCTCACCCTAAAGTCACAGAACATGTCCTCCATGACAAAATCTTCATTTTTTTCCAGAACTATTGAGACAATGACAGGATTTTTATAACTAGTCCTTGATACACCACAACAATTGATGCAGAAAAAAATAATCAAGGTGATTGATTAATCTGACAAGTTTTACCCGAGCGGCACGGTGGGTCAGCTGGTAAAGCGTTGGCCTCACAGTTCCGCCTGTGTGGAGTTTGCATGTTCTTCCCGTGCCTGTGTGGATTTTCTCCGGGCACTCCAGTTTCCTCCCACATCCCAAAAACGTGCAACATTAATTGGACACTCTCAATTGCCCCTAGCTGTGATTGTGAGTGCGATTGTTGTCTCTCTCCATGTGCCCTGCAACCAGTTAAGGGTATACCCCGCCTCCTGTCCGTTGACAGCTGGGACAGGCTCCCACACCCCCCGTGACCCTCGTGAGGATAATCGGCAAAGAAAATGGATGGATGGATGGAAGTTTTACCCTAAAAAAAAATCTCATCCTTTAATCAATTTTCTAGACAGTTAATCCTGTTCAGGGTTGCACAGGGCTGGAGACCTATTCCTTCTGACTTCAGGACAAAAGACAAACCTAATCACACATCAATGTAGTGTTTATTTTTGAGTAAAATATATTTTATGAGTCACGTTTGGGCATGCTCAGAGTTTCTTAGGGGCCTGGTGTGGGGCAGTGGGGTGCAAGCGATGGATTAAGAGAATCAGTCCTGCTTCACTGTAAATGTGCTTTACTTCTCGCCCCCGTCTGCTCCCAGGTTTTTTATTGCATCCTAGAGACTCATACCCCTTTTTTTTCGAGGGGGATTTGGCTGTAGGGCAACAGTCCCCAGCTCCCGTACCTACCCTCACTTCATCCATATGGGGCACTGCAGATTTTAATGTACAACAACGCTCAGGTGCTACACCAACACGGGGTCGAAGGTGTGTATCCACTCTACTTAAGGTGGGAATTCTGGGGTCGGATGGGTTTGAGGGGTGTCTCGCTCTCCCGTTAGGCATTACTGCCTGGCCGGATGGCCAGCTTTGGGGCGATTCAGTGGGGCCAGTGGACAGGTGGGCCCTATGTATGGGCAGTGTCCTGTCTGCCGGTTAATTCTCAGATGGGCCCCTTGGCCTGTTCCCAATTCCAGAACACTTCGGACATTTATTGATGGTGTTGATTCACTTGCACGTGACACACACACACACACACACACACACACACACACACACACAGACACGCACGCACACACCAACACCCATGCACACACACACACACGCACGCACATGCACACGCACACACACACCCATGAGACTCAGTTTCTTGGTGTGGGGCCCCCCCCAGATTGCTTTAAATACTGTAACTCTTATGACCATGTGAACTTCTTGAGAGGTCCATTTATACAGATGTTCAGAATTTACTGAGCCAGTTACACGACACTCCAGTTGTACAGCCGGGTCCAGTGTTCATGTCCTGCTCGCTCCCCTCTTGTCCTTGTCTTGTCCTGAACTGTCCTATTCTACATTGGCCTGTTCCTCTCTCATAGGATGTAGCACTATTTCTCCACAGTACATGAATTTAATTAGACATTGTCTTGTGCATAAAATAAATTGTTTTATTTAATTTATTGTGTTTCTTCTTTTATTTTTATTTAGTTATTATTTCATTGTCATGTCCTTTTCTTTCGGTCACTTCCTTTTAAAACCTGTGTCTGTCAACCTGAATTTTTTCAACAAATAGCCATTGTAATACAAATCCACAATAACGATAAAAGCCATTGTGGTGGTGTATGAAGGCAAAAACTTTTGACCTAACTGTATTTTGGATTTCTCAGAGACTAAAGCAATAAAGAGCTAAACATTACCTTCTGCCCTGGTGCACCATCCTCCCCTGGCACTCCAGGTAAACCTAATAATCCTGGTGATCCTTGCTCACCCTGAGCACAAGTCATTTTACTCAGTGGAAATGTTTTACGTCATCTGAGACTTAATGGAATCAGTGCTAAAATTTAACTATCACACAGACCTTATCTCCGTGTTCTCCAATTCCTCTCTCTCCTGGAGAGCCAACCTCACCTGGGAACCCCTGGTCCCCCTGATTCAGACATGAAAATATGATAAGTACAGATGGGATGGAAAGTGTCAAATATGTAAGGGTATCTGATAAAAATTGGTGTGTATTTTCCTTTAACCAAGGATTTTAAGTTGTAGTTTAAAATATCATTCTTTGGAGTGTTTTCTTTTTTTTTTTTTTCATTTGTTGAACACACCTTGTGTCCCGGTAGGCCTTCTCCTGGTGGCCCACGTAGCCCTGGTGGTCCTCTTGGACCTTCGATCCCCTGTAATGGGGTGATTCATGAGCATAATCTGAGAGTCCTAATTGTGAAAAAAGTACACAATACAGTGTCACATTGACTTGCCTTCTCACCCTGGATGCCGAGACCTGGTAAGCCAATGAGGCCTGCAGGACCCGGAGGGCCAAACTCCCCCTATAAGAACAGAGGTCAATAATGACACCAGCATGGAAATTATGGTCAGTTGCATTAGACTTCATTCATTGTAGTCAAATATTAACATCACTACACACAAAGAGAAGTGATTATGTGCGACATAAACGGGTCACCTTGAAGAACATTTTTAGCACATTTGACTAAAACAAAAAGGTATTGCATAAGTCGCTGTAAAGTATATGGAGATCACTGTAGAACACATTTAGAACTGCTGAAAATCCAAGTAATCCAACTTTCCCACATCTATCAGTTTGAAACAGTAAAGCTTCACCACTGCTGTCTAAACTTTAGACTCCATTCATCACCTGCCCTTGTCCTTGGCCTATACAGTATTGAACCCCCCCAGAAAGTGCATTTAGTGGTGCATGCCAACTCTTGAATGTATTCCCAACTTTATCTTCATGCCTTTGTGAAACCATCTCAACCAGACCTCTTATTTATGACTTTTTCCTGTCTTTACTGTACCTTGTCTCCTTTAATTCCAATACCCGATAGTCCTCTGGGCCCCCGTGGCCCCTCCAAGCCTCGCTCCCCCTATGAGTAGTGAAACAATAGTTAG
The DNA here is from genome assembly GCF_019802595.1 of Syngnathoides biaculeatus. Classification (NCBI taxonomy): domain Eukaryota; kingdom Metazoa; phylum Chordata; class Actinopteri; order Syngnathiformes; family Syngnathidae; genus Syngnathoides; species Syngnathoides biaculeatus. The sequence goes on from NC_084641.1 coordinate 33,881,684, forward strand.
TCCATGGCAGATAAATATATGAAAAAAATGTGTGTGCATAAAGGCAGTTAAAGCTAATCTCCTCAAAGAGGTACATAGTTCCCAAGATGTTGATTTAATTTATAATGATGACCCTCTTATATTATCCTGCCACCTGAGGCACTAATGTGTGGGAAGAAAGGTAATTCTCCTCATGTGCATCAGCAGCTTGTTCAGTCATGCAAAGATTTGCTTTAGAATGAAAACACCATGTGTGAGGCCATCATCAAGTCCTCATTGAGCGAATACAGTGCCTTGTGAAAGTATTCGGCCCGCTTGACCTTTTCAACCTTTCGCCACACTTTAGGCTTTAAACATAAAGATATAAAATTTTCAGGTTTTTTTTTTTGCCAAGAATCAACAACTAGTGGGACACAATCGTGGAGTGGAGTGGAATGAAATGTATTGGATATTTTTCACTTTTTTAACAAATAAAAACCTGAAAACTGGAGCGTGCAATATTATTTGGCCCCCTTGCATTGATACTTTGTAGTGCCACATGTTGCTGCAATTAAAGCTGCATGTCGGTTGGGGTATGTCTCTGTCAGTTTTGCACATCGAGAGATTGAAATTATTGCCCATTCTTCCTTGCAAAACAACTGGAGCTCAGTGAGGTTGGATGGAGAGCGTTTGTGAACAGCAGTCTTCAGGTCTGCCCACAGGTTCTCGATTGGATTCAGATCTAGACTTTGACTTGGTCATTCTAACACCTGGATACGTTGATTTGTGAACCATTCCATTGTAGATTTGGCTTTATGTTTTGGATCATTGTCCTGTTGGAAAATAAATCTCCGTCCAAGTTGCAGGTCTTTTGCAGACTCCAACAGGTTTTCTTCCAGAATGGTCCTGTATTTGACTCCATTCAGCTTCCCATCAAAGTGAACCATCTTCCCTGTCCTTGCTGAACAAATAGCAGGCTGCCACCACCATGTTTTACACCAAACATATCGTTTTCCATTGTGGCCAAAAAGTTCGATTTTGGTTTCATCTGACCAGAGCACCGTCTTCCACACATTTGATGTGTCTCCCAGGTGGGTTGTGGCAAACTTTAAACAAGACTTTTTATGGATATCTTTGAGAAATGGCTTTCTTCTTGCCACTCTTCCATAAAGGCCAGATTTGTGCAGTGTACAACTGATTGTTGTCCTATGGACAGACTCTCCCACCTCAGCTGTAGGTCTCTGCAGTTCATCCAGAGTGATCATCGGCCTCTTGGCTGCATCGCTGATCAGTCTTCTCCTTGTTCAAGGTGAACATTTAGAGGGACGACCGGGTCTTGGTAGATTTGCAGTGGTCTGATACTCTTTCCATTTCAATATGATTGCTTGCACAGTGCTCCTTGAGATGTTTAAAGCTTGGGAAATCTTTTTGGATCCAAATCTGGCTTTAAACTTCTCCACAACAGTATCTCGGACCTGCCTGGTGTGTTCTTTGGTCTTCATGATGCTATCTGCACTTTAAACAGAACCCTGAGACTATCACAGAGTAGGTGCATTTATACGGAGACTTGATTACACACAGGTGGATTTTATTTATCATCATCAGTCAACGTTGGATCATTCAGAGATCCTCACTGAACTTCTGGAGTGAGTTTGCTGCACTGAAAGTAAAGGGGCCGAATAATATTGGAGGCCCCACTTTTCAGTTTTTTATTTGTTAAAAAAGTATAAAATATCCAATACATTTCCTCCCACTGCACGATTGTGTCCCACTTGTTGTTGATTCTTGACCAAAAAAATGAAAATTTTATATCTTTATGTTTGAAGCCTGAAATGTGGCAAAAGGTTGAAAAGTTTAAAGGGGCCAAATACTTTCACAAGGCACTGTAAATTCCAGCACCATTTAGAACAATATCTATTCAATGTCTAAAAGAGTTGAGTAGCAAAAAAAAAAAGGTACAATTTTGTAATGCACTGTACACTGCCTGGTCTGTCGGACTAATATTAATACCATACACCAGAGGTTTGAAACTGGCAGCCTGTGGGCCATTTGAAGCCTGTGAGCTGATATTTTATGGCCCCCACCTTAAAATGAAAGCTTAATGTAAATGCGGGTCTTTAGTTTTATAATAATTGCACTTTTACAGTGTTGTGCGTGGAGCTGATGACCCAACCAATCAAAGTGGAGTATACTGTATGGCTCTCTGGAGCATATCATTGATCGAGCTCAATGCCAGTAGGGAAATATTTTTAATGAGTGAAACTTACAGCAGAGTTGTCGGGGAAAGTTTAATTAGTAGTTTTGCACACAACTTGTTTACACCAGCGTCGTTATCCTATTTTGATGTTTGAGAAGATTGAATGTTTAAACATTTCTAATGTTAACTGGGAACATATCCAAGTGTGCCCAGGCTGCAGCCCAATTTCAGTGTGTCTCACTAAAGTGTCTCAAGATGTCTGCTGACAGTCATGGTATCTTTTCACGTGGCTGCTGCAACCTCAACACCCTCCAGTGAGCATAAATAATGGGCCAGATCATATGTTGAGGCAATGGCAGGCATGTTGCTGTTCTGAATATAAATTACCAGAAGGGCTTTGCATAATTAATGGTTGAAAACCCATTTGCCATCAGCCTTCTCCCATAGCACCTTGGAATCTGAGTCTTGGTTTAAGGAAGTGAATATAGTTGAGTTGCAATTTGATGCATTACACCAATTCTGGATGGATTCATGGAACAAAATAAAAGATTTTCCATGATGGTCAGAAAACATACCTTTGGACCCGGGAGACCTTCTCCCAAAGGTCCCCTTTCACCCTGGATTCCCTGTGGCCCTTGAGGCCCCTGAACACAAATAAATCAGTATTAACAACTGCAGGAGATACAGTTTTCTCACTTACTTTTCTGGATAACGTCATGTTTGTAGAACGTCTTAGAACCAACATTTCCTTCAAAAGGTCTACCTAAAACAAACAAATCTTAAAGCTAGGGTGGTGACCTTCAAGCTTTGAAATTTTTCAGCTGCCAAATCATAGAATGGATGAGGTTTTCATGGATGGAATTTATTATGGATGGAGGGGGGCACTATAAAGTGGTTCAAAGGGGTTTATAAATTTGTATAAAAATACTGTACTTGATCTTTTGACCCTGCATATACATACTGTAGCTTTGAAGTTGACATAAAATGTATTGAATGGTATTTAATGTTCAAACTAATGGATAGTATTGTTTTGTTTTTTTGGAAACATTCTTGTATTTTGAATTTGATGCCTGCAACACATTCCAAAAAAGCTGTGTCAGGAGCAACAAAATTTGGGAAATTGAGGAAACGCCCGTTTGGAACAATCCACAGGTGAACAGGTTAATTGGAAACAGGCTAAAGTTGTGATTAGGCATAAAATGAGCATCCCTGAAAGGTTCAGTTGTTAATTTTTTTGGGGTCCAGGTCAAACAGAAAGGGGGGGTCTGCATTCGTTTTATGCTGGAACAGTTTTACGATGCCACAGTTTTTAAGATGCCCCTGTGGTTCTTTGTATTCTGATGGATTCTTGAGGAAAATTTCAGTCAGACAGAACAAAGTTTTAAAAGGGGGTGACAGAAAACACAAAAAAGATGAGACATTGAAAAAAATACCTAAATAATATACAGTAGGAAGAGACAACAAAAAGGGAGACCCAAAGTCTGACCGCTACAAAAATAAAGAAAGTAAATTCCTGGTGCAATGACGCATTAGATTCAAGTGTTGTATTGTGGAGTAGTGGTACACCCTGGGAAGGAAGAACAGGACAATATAGGACAGGACAAGGACAGCAAAGCATGCAAGACAGACGATGTGGACCCCTGTACAACTGAAGTGTGATGGGAGCGGCTTTCTAAATTTGAAACAGATTGCAAGTGATCCAGGATGTTCTCATAGTTATGAGTTATTTATCGCAATTAGTGAGTGGCCCCACGCCAAACGAAGTCCTAGAGTTGAGTATCTGTGGACATTCGTGGGACTACATCGCATAGCACAAAGTATCATGACAATGAATAAGCGAATATGCAAAGTGCTGGACACTTGGAAAACATGTTGGCAATATTACCCCTGCAGAACAAAATTTTGACAACATTTCTTGGTGTCAAATGTTTCCTCTAGTTGAAATGAAAAGAAAGTGAGACTTGAAAAATTCTAATAAAAATATAACCTTACTGGTGGAGTGGCTTAGTAAGATGCTAACATTTCCATTCTTTGTCTGGAGTGTGTTTTTCTTTTTTTTTCTTTTTTTACTTACCGGTGGTCCAGGCTCACCAAGCCCCACTGGACCTATTGGCCCTGGTTGCCCCTGGAGACCAACATTACCCTGTTGAGTTGAGCACAAACAGGTAAACCTTAGACATCCTTTTTAATTGGAGAACACTCAAAGGTTCTGGGTTTGAATCTCAGCTCAGGTCTTTCTGTGTTTTCCCGTGCTTGTGTGGGATACAATGTGTACTTAAATTACCTTTAGTTGCACTATATGCTAAACTGGTAATAATGAATGGTTGTCATCTGTGATGACAATGAACATGTTAATGATTTCTCACAATAATTATGATTTGATGAGGTAGGAAACTGGTAAATATAACGGCAGTATTTTATTATTTTAAATATCTATAAGTGTTTACATTTTCAAATGACCACTTGTACAGTATTACTAGCTATTCCCAACAGTCCGTCACCGAGGTATTTTTATAACCACTAATTTCGTCCTTGGGGGGTGCCACTGACCACGATTTTGGAGCCCTCCGATAAGGGGTATCCTGCCTCTGTGGAATGTATGGATAAACTTGAAAAATACCAGAAAGTCAAATTTTGATTGCCCCCTGCTGGTCTTTAAATGTAATACAAGTTGACGTAGCTCAGAAATTAATGGAGAGACGAACCTTTTGTCCTGGGAGCCCAATTCCTGTTTCCCCTTGGATTCCAGGTGGGCCACGAAGTCCCCGTTCACCCTACGGGAAGACAGGCGGTGACACATGAAGTGAAATCACTTGGACATTAATGGACATTTGAAATGTAACAGTGACATTATCAACATCCATATATTAAGGAAAATTTCATGTCTCACGATGCACAAGAGGAGGCAGACGAGAGACACATAGAGTAGAAATTATTTCTGCCTGCAACTTTTTTTTTCTTTTCCTGACCTTTCCAGACAAGTTGGAACGACGCTTAAGAGCCAACGTTAGTGTGCTATTCAGGTGATACGGGACGACAGGCAGACAATCAACAGACGCATTCTTCCAAAATAATTAAGTAGTGAACAGTGAAGGTGGAGTGCAGGCTTGTCGTGCAATTCGCAGTTACAAAACACAGCTCGGGGCTCGGAAAGTAGAGAACAGACAAATTGGATTGCAAGGTCATCACAGATGTGATACTTAAAAGGGGTTTCATTCACTCTATGGAAAAAGTGTTTCAATATGTAATCAACTGATGAGTTGGCAGATTTTCCTTTGAAGCGCTACAGTACATGCCAATTTCCTTCCATTTTCACTTTAAAATGTTTCTAATTTAGAGATTTGCCTTCATGGTGTTACGTTCTAATGGAGATGAATATGCAGTACATTAGGTTACAAAGTCACTGTTCTCAAACAGATGCTTGTGGAGGAGCTCACACACACGTGCAGTCATGCAAGGGGAGCCAGAGTGGGGTTGGTTCCTTGCTCAAGGGCGCCTGGACACTGGTCAGGAAGCATACAGGCAACTCTTGAATAAGTAGTTGCCATTCTTGCATTTTGTTTCCGGCAAGACTTCAACTGTAGCCCTCTGGTTTGAAAGTTCTTACAAATGAGATCATCAAGATTTGTGGGTCTTTCTTGTCTACAATGATGCTATTTCACCCTGTTTTACAATTTGGAGAATTCTTCTTTGGTAAATTGTTGGAAACACAAGCAACAGTGTTGGGCGATTTGTCTGTGCCAGTGAGTTGACTGACACTGACCAAGTGATGCCATTGTAAAACTGAATATTCCAACCACAAAAGGACAGAGTTTACTGTATGTATGCGTCACATAGGGTTTTGCAACTGAAGGCCACTTTTTTCTCAGTTCTCTTGGAGTGGAGAGCGGAAATATCAAGTTTGCCATCATGCGGTGTCATAGAAACATGTAAGCAGAAGAGCTGTGGGATGATGACTTACAGATTGAAGACTATTTTCCTTTTATTGCACTTTCATTATTTGCTTAAATATGACCTTATACATATAATCAACAGATAAAGTCTTGTCCATTTGCTAATCAGACCAGGATGTGTTGTGGAGCGCAGTGTCTGTCCTTGATCTTTGTACACAGAAAAACGTCTGGCGCCATCCTCCTCTCCCAGGCGTTGCCGTGGAGATGAACGACACCGGATAAGGAGCGGCAACTTACCATCCCGGCCCAGGACCAGACTGCGGGGGGGGGCAGCCACTTTTGCCATGGACCCATACATATAAAAACCTTGTGTTACCGGGCACCTTTTGTCTTCTTCTTTGGCTATCCTGCCAGAAGATACACGTCTCGTGTGCGGCAGATACCTAGATAAGACCTAGATCTCTGTACTGCACATTCCTTTGTAATAAATCCATTTGCTGTTAACTTTTTGTAATCTTTGGTCATATCTTCCTCAACTGGTGAACACGCATAGGGTCCAAACTCGCAAATCCCTACAAGATTAATCCATGAGCATCTTCAATAGCATTAATAGACAGATTAATTTTTTGATGCTTGGTAAAGTTCATGTGTAAACGTCTGATGTACTTGCATTTTGAGTTTCAATATGCTTCCAGTATTACATATTTCTAGTCTGTGCCTTGAAATCCTGAATAAATTACTTACTTTTTTACCAATCACACCTTCAGGTCCAACATCACCCGGAGGACCAGGGAAACCCTGGAAGGTGAACAAATTCATGATCACAACGGGATAGCAGCATTTAAACCTATCGTAGATCTCAATGAAACACTGCTGAACTAAACATTACATTACATTTCAAGGATGGTAAAACAGAGAAAAATCAAACAAAAAATTTTTTGTTACGACTTATTAAATTGACTTCACTAAAACTGCGACTTTCTTTATTACAAGTTAAAAAAAAAAGTTAAGTTAAGCAAATAAAAAAATGAATATATAAGGAAGTAAATTTGATTTGTCTAGTCTAACATTGACTTTTACCTGAAGTCCACGGTTCCCCCTGGGGCCAATGGACCCTTCAGGACCCTGTTAAACAAAGGAACATTGCTCTTATTAATACGAACAACCGATCAAAAAGTGTTAATTTCAAATCAATACACTGTAAATGGCCCGAGATTGAATGGTTCACACAATCAGGTAACACCTTACTCTGTCTCCCTTAATTCCAGGTGAGCCGCACTCTCCTCTGTCCCCCTGAAAGAGAACAAAACAAGAAGTGCCGACGTGAAATGGAATAGCATGACAACACCGAGGTGAATAAGCCATTCATTTATTTGGACGTCCAAACCAAGCATTTGAGCAATTGGGAGCATTTATGTTGAAGCGGTAGCCAGGTGAAGTAACTAAAGATACCTGCAGGTGGGATGATAAAAAGATGAAAACATTTCATCATAGTTGATTGTCGAGTACCTGCTCCCCTTTGGATCCTGCTCTGCCCTGTGAACCAAACGACCTTGTTCAAAAATCATTGTATGTACTCCAATACTCAGAGAAACATAAAGAATCAAGGCCAGAGCCCACCTCAGCACCTTCTCGACCTGGACGTCCGCTGAGCCCAGCATCACCCTAAAAAAGAAGGAATTGGAATAAGGATTCCAAGATTGTAAGAAGTCAGGACGGATCGTAGATTCCGCAGTCATGGATAAAAACAACAGAGACGTTAATGGACGAGAAGCACCTTGTTTCCCTTCAGTCCTGGGATGCCATCCTCTCCAGGGCGGCCCTTCTTGCCCTGCACAGAAAATGAGCGATGAATATATTTTTTTAAATTGCTGATTTGGAAATTAAAAAAAAAAAATAGATGAGATGTTTAACATTTTCAAATAAAATTCTAACACTGTATGAGTGTTTGGCAAGGCCTTATGATGTATGTGTTATTTGGCCATGACTTGCAAATTGATTTGTGAGACCTTATTGTTTGGAGACAGTTGAAGCGAAATCAAAGTATTTGGTGTTTCACAGCTTTAAACCTGCTTTTAAGTTTCTCTTAATATTTGGACCTGTAAGAAGCTCTGAAGCAAAGTATTTTTGTGCTGATTTGTGAGACTGAGAGAGTTGTTGTTGTGGATGGAGTCTCCATCCTTTCCTCAGCACAGGCCTGCAGCCATGACATGAAACAGTGTTTGCTCTGAGAATTAAGTTAAAAAAAAGTAATTACTCTTGAAAGAATACATCAGCCAAGCATCTCTATGTGGCTGAATCTCGTGTAATCACTTTGGCCGATGAAGAAAGCCTAGATGAAAGAAACGCACTGAATATGTGGATTCATATGGTCAGAACATGATTCCACTGATGTATTTTCCCAAGTAAATATCTGTTAAAGCCTGTTCTCAATAAGGTTAGTAAAGAATGTGCAACATTCTCATTGCTGTAGGGAGTCTCTCCGAACCATACGATTCCCCCCAAAGTTTGAATTGTATTGCTGGTTGGCATCAGCATGTGTCTTTGTCTGCAATGTCTTAATAAAGAAAAGAGCCAAAAGGGAAACTCACTGGTGTTTTATGTTCCTGTGGGGAAGGTGAATACTTACAGCTGGACCGCCGGGCCCCCGCTCACCCTTTTCACAAGCACACAGGCTCTGCATAAGTGGACACTTACAGCACAGGGAGTTTCAGAGGCAGTTAGACAAGGCATTTAGGAACATAAATCAAGTTTTGTGAGTGTTAGGACGTACCTCTTCCTCTGCCAATGTTCTCTACAGAGAAGGTGTGGGGGTGAGGGTGGGGGGAGAAGAGACTTTATCACTGGAGCTAACACATCATCATTAATCAGGAAAGTAATGTAGCCAATCACACAGAGGATCTTTCAATAGTGGAATTTGTTGCCAGGTTACAAAGTGATGCTGTCAAAAATGCTGAGTACTAAGATCCAAGCAATTATGATTGTGCAGATGTATGCTACCCATGGCATCTGAAACCCAAACGCGAATGTACAGTACTGTCAACTATTTTATCGAGTCATCTGAAGGATCTAGTGTACATGCTCATTTTTGCTTGCGTCCTCTTTGTACATAGCTTTCCCACCGACATTTAATAGGGAACATGTTTGCAGCGACCAGATGTTGCATTCCAGTATACTTTACTCATAAATTTAGGACTGCAACTGTGATTTTGTGAAAACTAGACAACATACCCCAAGATGCTCTCTATCTAACTGAAATGCAGCGAGGGAGTGATTTACATTTTGCAGCTATACCTAGGTATAGGATACCAAAGGCTGTATACTGGGTAATTTATCCATCCATCCATTTTCTTTGCCGATTATCCTCACGAGGGTCGCGGGGAGTGCTGGAGCCTATCCCAGCTGTCAATGGGCAGGAGGCAGGGTACACCCTGAACTGGTTGCTAGCCAATCGGAGGGCACATACAGATGAACAAACAAGGGGCAATTTAGAGTGTCCAATTGATGTTGCATGTTTTTGGGATGTGGGAGGAAACCAGAGTGCCCGGGGAAAACCCACGCAGGCATGGGGAGAACATGCAAACTCCACACAGGCGGGGCTGGGATTGAACCCGGATCCTCAGAACAGTGAGGCCAATGGTTTACCAGCTGAGAAGTTGAGAATTTATCTCAATTAATTTATCAATCAGAGTTTGCCTAAACTCCTTAGTTATGAATCTGAATCTGTTTTTTCTTGTTCACCAACATATAACCACTCCATTGCTTATCCTATTCATTGTCACATCAAGCCAATCCATTCCAAATTTTGACAGACTATACAACCTGGACTGCATGAATGCCAGCTAAATGGATCACTACACCAGTGACCATACAAAGATCATTTTCTATACCACACAGTGTGGTAAACCCGCAGAGTCAGTCACATGGCATTTGGGAATGGGGATTGAGTAACTGGCCCGTTGCACAGAGCTTAGCTCGTGAAACCCAATTCTATTCTGTGAGTATGACAAGTGCCTGTTTCCATCCCAAAATGAAAGTGTCTTCATGGGTTCTACTTCATTCCTGCAATGGTCCAATGTCCAAAAACATTTCTTCATATCTTAGATGCTTTCAACAAACGTTGCAAACAACAATAGCCATTTGGCTTTGATTCTAGTAGATAAAGTATAGTAGAATGTTCAAGGAGAAAGCAAAACTATAGATTCTAATTCTGACCATCTGATTTCCACATTGGCTAAATTCTAGTATATATTTACTCACAATCTCTTGGATGACTTTTTCCACAATGCCTCTGTCTTGCAGGTTATGAAGGTAGCGGGAGGCTGGTGAGCTTGCAATTAGCCGCAGCTGGGCAATATTGGCCGACTCCTTGGCTTCGGGAGTGATTCCGACGGTGAAAAAGCGGACGCCCTGGTTTTTGGCATCAGCCACGGCTGAAGATATGTCTGGGTTCCTGGGGTGGGAGATACCGTCAAAGAGCAGAATGGCCACCTTGATGCTGCCGGGAGCTGACTCTTCCAGGTAGATGCGTGTGAGGTTTGTGATGGCGTAGGTTGTGTATGTGCCATGGCCGATGTATGTCATGGGAGCAATGCGGGCCTTGAAACTGTCGGGACCCTGCCACTGGTTAAAGGTCTGCTCTATGATGACGTGGCTACTGTATTGAAGGAGGGCCGAGCGGATGATGAGGTTGCGGCCGCTCTCCAGCCTCAGACCCTGCAGTCGTTCGGTCACTTCTGATGCAAACTGTTTCTCCTGGGCGTGATTGTCTTTGACACTCTCGGAGCTGTCGATCAAAAAGGCTAATTCCAGGCTGCAGGCATCATCCGTAAGTGCTGAGACAAGAAAGTAAGACGGAATCATCATTAGCACCTTAGCACCACTTTTACAATGCGACATTACTGTTCTACATTTATCTTGAGCTTGGTACAAGGCTGTTTTTTCTTTTTTTAATGTAACTCAAATAACTGTGCTTCGTGGGCATGGAAACCTAAAGTCCCACTGACATGCCTATAAACATTCTAAAATAGATATTGTAATGAAAAATACATATAACATTATTCACTTCAATGTCTATATGAAAAAAATAAATAAGAGCGGAGAATGTGTGTGAATCTATGCGCAAAGTTGCGGAAATCTCACTCGACATCCAAGTGGTAGCCATATTGCCTGCAACCTCATCAGCAGACTTCACACTGGGACATTCGCCATTGAAAACACGTAGTGACACCTGCTATGGGAGACGAACAACGCAGATTTTCGGATTTTTCCGACGCCCCTTCTGACACAGAAGCTCTTTTTGAGTAAGAGAACATCTCACAATCGATCATTTCGAGCCATATTTAGACGATATGCGGATCACTTCTAACTAACAACAGACTCCCCGACAGTATTTGTGACAGCATGTAGCGTACTCAGCCGTGAACGATGACAATGCTGTAAAGCGGCCCGGCCTGGCCGGAACGAGCCACTGCGTTGTTGTCGCTCACTGAAAGAAGGATTACCCCAAAACCCAAACTATCATTTGGAACCCACGAAGCTCTTGTCCTTTCCACCTGTGCAATCCAGTTTCATGATGAACCAGGTCTTTTAGAAAAGTATGACGAGTGAATCGATCATCCCGAGTGTTCGAGCAATATCCAGCAATAGAATGAGCCGGCATTTTGGCTAACACGAAGGAATAAAGAGCTACCTTCCCGCAGGTCAAACTTGTATAAACACACGAACCCGCCTGAGAGGGCATCTGCTAATAACGTCACTTCCTGCTTCTTCTACGAAATAACCACTCAATTTTCATGTCGGGAGTTTCAAAAAGCCATATATGTCAAAATCATGTGGTGTCGTGGAAAAAAAAAAAAGGATGGGTCCATTCTGGCTGCCATTTTTTCTTAATTAAAAACATACTAAAAATCATGCCTTTCGTGTCAGCGGGACTTTAAGTGGCTGTTCAAAACAGAGAATGCTATATAATAATCATCCTAAACGGTTTTAATTTAAAGTTCTCCAATCTGCTGTGCCATTTTCTATCGTCAATATGTATAAATGTTTGGAAAATTAAAATTGTTAACCAGTCCCCCTTAATACAGATTTGTTTAATTTGTGGGTTTGATCACATGATTGCGCTACATTCTAATGCACCATGTGGCATCAATATATAGTAATATTAATTAGACAAATATGGATCCCTAGAGGTGGCACGGTGGATCATCTGGAAAGCGTTGGGCTCACAGGTTCAATCTCAGGCCTCCCTGTGTGGAGTTTGCATGTTCTCCCCATGCCTGTCAGGGTGTTCTCAGGGCACTCCGGTTTCCTCCCACATCCCAAAAACATGCAACATTAATTGAACACTCTAAATTGCCCATAGGTGTGATTGTGATTGCAGCTGTTTCTCTCTATGTTCCCTGTGATTGGCTGGCAACCAATTCAGGGTGTACCCTGCCTCCTGCCCGTTGACAGCTGGGAAAGGCTCCAGTGCTCCCCGCGACCGCTGTGAAGATAAAGCGGCTAAGAAAATGGATGGATGGATGGATGGATGGATGGATGGATCCCTGATTCCTTGAAGTACAGCTGAAGTTTTTAGTCTGTAAGTGCTCTCTATTAAAAGGTATAGTAAGCAAATCACTGGTGGTCCCTATGGAACCCCAACAGATTTGTTAAGTAGTATAAGTCTGTCACTTTGTAACAAACTTCAATGGTGAGGGTGACATAAGCAATGCTATAGGGAATGTACTGTAGTTTATTTTTTAGATTTATATACTAGTAAATATGAAAACAATATAACTTCCTATTAAATTTGTAATTTATGTTCCATTTGTTTTTTGTAATTTGCAAATCACTCTTACAAAGGGGTAAATGACTTTCAGAAGCGCATTGTTTTAACTTGATTTCACACCATTAAAACAATCTCATTAAAAACAATTGTTCATTTGGACTTACATTGGTCATTATTTGGCACATTGTTGGATGTATATTGCCTGGTGTTCCTCTTGGAGGTCACCCCCTTTTCATATCCTCTATAGTCCTGTGCCCAAACACACTGCAGCCCCCACAGGAGCAGAAGCCAGTGCACTGACGGCATCAGCAGCATGGTGTCCTTGAATGGCAAGAAATTACATTTAGCCATTTAAAAAATTGAATACCATCTGAGAACAAGCTGTGACAAGCTGAACTCACCATGTGGATGCTATAAGTCTCCAAGGTGAACAACAATTTAATGTTCTCCTGAAAGAAACGACCTCGGGATACAAAATGTGCTATTAAGTTGGAGATCGTCTACATTTGCAATTTGTTAGGTTCCATGTCCAAAAGACTGAGCGTCCTATTCCAGGGCTGAATGGCGCCGGTTCACGTCTTACCAACACTACTCACATATTGCCCTTCTAAAAAGGTGTAGCAAGTGAACGAAAGACCAGCCCTTTTTCTGAGCTCACTCACTCCCATTTCTGGGAGGGGACCTAACAAGGCACCTCAAGACACTCTTAAAAAGGGCAATGAGGGCTTTGGTGCTTTTAAACTTAATTTATTTGTGTGTTCGTCTCACCTCAAGTAACTGAAAACCCCAGGGAATACTAGGAATAGATTGTCAGTGAATATCTACAGCACAGCTAAAATAAGGATTAATCATGTCACTGCTAACAATATTAAGCAGTAATCAATACTGAGCTGGAGCCTATCCCAGCTGACGTAGAATATATGAAGCAGAATACATTCTGAACTGTTAGCCAGCCAATCACAAAGCACATTGACACAAAGAACTGATTTAGAAACTTCAATTGACTTTATAGATGGATATTTTTGGATTTCAAGAGAAAGCCATAGTGCCTGGGCAAGAACACCCCCCCCCAACACACACACACACACACACACACACACACACACACACACACACACACACACAGAGACAGACAACCGTGGGGATAGCATGCAAACTCCACAAATGAATGCCACAGACAAGATTCTAATTCCAGAACTGTGAGTCGGGTTTACTACCCAATCTTCCACTGTGCTGCTCTATTTTGGTTCACTATTATGATAATAATGGTCGCTGTTAACTGATACTCCCAGTTGGAAACGAGACAATAGGCACTTATTGCCAAGAGTGCTAATCCAGTACAACACTGCACATTTAAAAAAAAAAAAATGTGTAAGAACTAAAATGTGATTCAAGGGCAAAAACAACATGCGACTCACATGATGAATATGCAAAGACAGTCAAACATCCCAAAAATGTATGTAGGATACCTTTTTTCCCCCCCCAGAACAGATTTGGTTCACAGTGTGATAAAAACACTGCAGTTAAAGCAGTAAATTACAAATTTCTTTTGTGTACTTCTTTTTTTATATTGTTTTAGTGCTCCCTCAGATGAAAACCGGGAGATTTTCCTTCTCATCACCAAACGTTAGCAAAAACTCGTGTAATTGTAATGTTGTTCCGACTCAATGTATTCCAGCGAGACTGTAGCCCCAGAAGCTGCAACAAGCATCACGTAACTCTGTCTCTGTGGTGACAGTGTGTGTGTGAGCGTGTGCATGTGTGTGTGTGTTTTTATTTTTCCTTGCCAAGTACCTCACTGAAAGCACAGAATGGTGGGCTGCCACTCAAGAATGCCTGTCCTTAAAGCTGTTGGTTGTGTGAGGGATGAATAATATTGGCTACATGATGAGGATAGCTATGGAGAGGAATGGGAACTTAAAAGAAAATGCTCTTGTTGGTTCGCTGTTGCAATGCATGCAAAAATGTAACTCAAATAATGAAGAAATGACCACGGCCGTGTTGTAAATACTACATGAGTGTTTTGTTATGCGTGCATGGATAATAAATAGGTTGGACTTTCAATGTTGACACCTTTTATTTGAAGAATTAAGTGTGAGCATGCGTGCGCTTGTGTGCATCTGTGTGCATGTTCTATCAGGTTGAGGCATGAAAAAAAAGAGATGCTATTTTTATATATAATATTTATTGCATTTAAACTAGCAGTTACTTTCACTATTTTATATCCCTACAACCCTGTCGGTATTTCCACGCAAATTCCGACTCAACAACTGCTTTGGAGGAGAACACTTCATCCTCTACCAAAAATATTATTTACAATGAAACATACGCTGGATGTAAACAAAAGACTAATGATTCAACACAAATTAATATTTATATTATACATTTGGTTATGTTTTATCTAGGTTGAACGGTGGAGCAACTGATTAGAGTGTCTGCCTCACAGTTCTGGGGATCTGGATCTGTGTGGCATTTGCGTGTTCTCTCCGTGCCTGCGTGGGTTTTCTTTGGGTATTCTGGTTTCCTTACACATCCCAAAAACATGCATGATAGGTCATGTGAAGACTAGAAATTTCCTGCAGGTGTGAATATGAGTGTGATTGGCTGGCGACCAGTTCAGGGTATACCACGGCTCTTGTGCAGAGTCAACTGCAATAGGCTCCATCACGCCTACATCCCAGGTGAGGATAGGTGGTCCGGAAAATGAAAAAAATAATTATTCTTCATTTAGGTAATTGATTTCGCATTGTCAACTATCTTAGGTATTTCATTCCAGCTGTAAAAAAAAAAAAAAAGGGCAGTTTCAATTTCTAATAATATTGGCATTGGCATGCATTTAATCAAGTGAAGGGAGCATATTGAGTCTTGTGTCAACTGGCCTCTCTTGAACAGATTCCACCTCCACCCTTGTTGTAACGATAGTAACACCAAATTAAAGAAAGCACCAACTTCCTTAGTTAAAGGTCCAGATGAGCTCAGAATCCACAGTGGAAGGTATTTGATGTTCTACATGTCCCCGCAATAACCCTGAAAGCACAACCCTTCAGTCATCACTTCCGACTTTACTTTGGGGCATGTCCAGAGTACCAAAAAGAAGTATCTGTTGTGTTTTGTCAGTCAACTACAGACTGGTAGAACTGTATTATTGTGAGCAGAAAGAAATGGTTTTCTCTGCTGACCCTTCATCAGGCCCTTATAGCTACAGCATCTACATGCTGTTTTTAATGTTACTTTCATATTACATTGTGACACAGGGGGAACAGGCAAGCTTCACACAGTCCAGGATTTGAACACCAGCCCTGCAAAGTGTGAGGCCAATGCTCTAACCAGTCATCCACCAATTTAACACAGCCTACCGGCGCTAAATTAGAATTAACTGTAATCCATAACAGCTTGTATAGATAAAGGGAAGATAGGAACAACTGCTGGTGCTCTTTCAAAGATTATTAAAATGCCACTGACACCAAAATATAAATTCTAAAATTGGTGTTATTATCAAAACTACATATAACATTAATCACTTTGATGATAATACGAGCCAGAAAAAGTGAGCTGGGAGCGTTTGATTAAAGCGCAAAGTTGTGAAAGTATGACTCGACATCCCAGTGGCGGCGCCACCGCTAATGACAGCCCGCGTGCATTGACACATTCTTAGAGAAGAACTCCATTACGTCATCGGACGCAGATTTCTAGAATGTTCGATAAGAATGAAGATAGCTGTCGATTTACCATTTACCATTACCACTGCAAACAGGAAGGGGCTCAGAGCTGATCCCTAATGCAGTCCCACCTCCACCTTAAATTCTTCTGTCACACCTAAGGCACACCTCACCATTGTTCTGCTGGCATCATACATGTCCTGTACTATTTTAACATACTTCTCTGCCACACCAGACTTACGCACGCAGTACCACAGTTCCTCTCTTGGCACGCTGTCATAGGCTTTTTCTAGATCCACAAAGACACAATGTAGCTCCTTCTGACCTTCTCTGTACTTTTCCACTAGCATCCTCAAGGCAAATAATGCATCTGTGGTACTCTTTCTAGGCATGAAACCATACTGTTGCTCAGGCACTTACTTCTGTCCTGAGTCTAGCCTCCACTACTCTTTCCCATAACTTCATTGTGTGGCTCATCAACTTTATTCCTCTATAGTTCCCACAGCTCTGAACATCCCCTTTGTTCTTAAAAATGGGAACTACAACACTTTTCCTCCATTCTTCAGGCATCTTTTCGCCCGCTAGTATTCTGTTGAATAAGCTGGTCAAAAACTCCACAGCCATCTCTCCAAATTGCTTCCATACCTCCACTGTTATGTCATCAGGACTAACTGCCCTTCCATTTTTCCATCCTTTGTGGTGCCTTTCTGACTTCCCCCTTACTAATCATTGCCACTTCCTGGTCCTTCACAGTTGCCTCTTCAACTCTTCCTTCTCTCTCATTTTCTTCATAAACTTCTCAAAGTATTCTTTCCATCTATTTAGCACACTACTGGCACCAGTCAACACATTTCCATCTCTATCCTTAATCACCTTTACTTGCTGCACATCCTTCCCATCTCTATCCCTGTGTCTGGCCAACCTGTAGAGATCCTTTTCTCCTTCTTTCGTGTCCAACCTGGTGTACATGTCTTCATATGCCTTTTGTTTAGCCTTTGCCACCTCTACCTTTGCCCTTCATCGCATCTCGATGTACTCCTTTCGCCTCTCCTCAGTCCTCTCAGTGTCCCACTTCTTCTTCGCTAATCTCTTTCCTTGTATGACTCCCTGTATTTTGGGGTTCCACCACCAAGTCTCCTTCTCCCATTTCCTACCAGAAGACACACCAAGTACTCTCCTGCCTGTCTCTCTGATTACCTTGGCTGTCGTAGTCCAGTCTTCCGGGAGCTTCTGCTGTCCATCGAGAACCTGTCTCACCTCTTTCCGAAAGGCCGCACAACATTCTTCCTTTCTCAGCTTCCGCCACATGGTTCTCTGCTCTACCTTTGTCTTCTTAATCTTCCTACCCACCACCAGAGTGATCCTACACACCACCATCCTATGCTGTTGAGCTACACTCTCCCCTACCACTACTTTAGAGTGAGTAATCTCCTTCAGATTACATCATCTGCACAAAATATAATCCACCTGCGTGGTTCTACCTCCGCTCTTGTAGGTCACTATATGTTCCTCACTCTTCTGGAAATAAGTGTTCACTACAGCCATCTCCATCCTTTTTGCAAAGTCCACCACCATCCCTCAAAGTCCCTTTCCTGGATGCCGTACTTACCCATCACTTCTTCATCGCCCCTGTTTCCTTTACCAATATGTCCATTACAATCTGCACCAATCACAACTCTCTCGCTGTCTGGGATGCTCAGAACTACTTCATCTAGTTCCTTACAGAATTTCTCTTTCAACTCTAGGTCACATCCTACCTGTGGGACATAGCCACTAACCACATTATACATAACACCCTCAATTTCAAATTTTAGTCTCATCACTCGATCTAATACTCTTTCCACCTCCAAGACATTCTTAGGCAGCTCTTCCTTTAAAATAACCCCTACTCCATTTCTCTTCCCATCTACTCCGTGGTAGAACAATTTAAACCATGCTCCTAAACTTCTAGCCTTACTACCTTTCCACCTGCTCTCTTGGATGCACAGAATATCAACCTTTCTCCTAATCATCATGTCAACCAACTCCTGAGCTTTTCCTGTCATAGTCCCAACATTTAAAGTCCCTACAGTCAGTTGTAGGCTCCGTACATTCCTCTTTTTCTTCTGACGATGGATCCGGTTTCCTCCTCTACGACCCACAGTTGCTGAATTTCCACCGACACCCTGCAGGTTAGCAGTGCCGGGGGCGGGCGTAGTTAACCCGGGCCACGACCGATCCGGTATGGGATTCTTTAGATGAACGCTCATATTTGTTTGGCACAGTTTTTACGCGGGATGCCCTTCCTGACGCAACCCTCTGCATTTATCCGGGCTTGGGACCGGCCTACAGATTGGACTGGTTTGTGCCCCATGGGGCTGCATTTAATAATAATAATAATAAATAGATATTAAATTAATAATAATAATTAATAATTTAATAATTTTATTTTTTTAAAGAAAATAGTTTCCATAACTTATGTTTCACTTCCACGTTATTTAGAAGATGAGCCTTAAAAAGGCGAACACACACTCAAGCTCATTCATTAGTGCAGAATGTGGTGATAGTAGTGATGACGGGATGAACCTTCACAAAACATAGTAACGCTTCAGTAAATGGATGGAGTTCCAAGACGTACTGAAGCTTCGAAGAGTGGACCGAGTTATGAGTGGGCGTTTCAGCAAAGCGTGGATCGAGGCATGATTTATTTGGTGGAGGTCTGAAGCCTCGGGCCTCGACTGTCACATGTGACAGATTCAGAAAGTGATTTGCAGGCGAACTGAGTGTAATGTGAAATACAGTATAAGGCACAGTGAAACGCAATGGAATCAGACTGCATACAGTATCTTGTGTTTGGTTTGGTTAGTTAGTTACAACTGTTTAAAAGATGGAGCCTGCGCCAAATAAACCCCAACCTTTTCTTTATTTAGTTTTGAGACACCCCTTATTTACATGGATGTCACAAAAAGGAGACGACAAGCAAAACAGTTTGAAACAAGGTGTACATCTTTGTTGATGTGCGTGTGCATGTGTGGAAGATTGCTGAATACATGTGTGGTCATCATTTCTTTAACAGGCAGCAGTTCTAACAGTTCTGATGATGAGATGTTTTTGTTCTTGCTATTGACTGTTAATTGGCTTCCGCTTGTCTTGGACAACTGAATCTACACATGTATCTGGTGATTAAGTCGTCGAGATTTATACGGAAGAGTTTGAAAGAGTAGAAAAGTCTGGAGACATACAAATACTTTGTTGCTGGATCTGTTCTCAATCAAGAATAAATCCCACGTAGTGATGGACCCACTCAGATTTTTTCAATACAAATACCAATATTTAAAGGTCAAGTGTCATCCCTATAAACATTCTAAAATTGATATTGGAATGAAAAATACATATAACCTTATTCACATAAATGTCTATACGAAAAAATAAATATGAGCGGAGAGCGCGTCATCCATGCGCAAAGTTGCGGAAGTGTCATTCGACGACTTCCAAGTAGTCGCCATATTGGCTGTATCTCCTTTCCGTGACGTCACCCTGGACATTCGCCATTGAAAACACGCTGTGGACCCTACTATGGGAGACGAACACACCCCTTCTGACACGGAAGCTGTTTTCGAAGAAGAGAACATCACACAACCGAGTGAAGTTACCGGGACAATATTACCCTATTGTTTCGAGCCATATTCAGATGATATGCGATCATGGCCAAACCGCCTCCCTGTATGATCCACTTTTGCAGTGGAGATGAGCCATCGCGGTCCGGCACTGCGACAAGCCATCCTGGACGACAAGGCCGGTGGCTGGCTCAGCCTTGTCGACAAAACTGGGAAGGCCAAGCCGGTCACGGCTTCGGATGGCCTGGCTCATTTTCGGTGCTGAGGTGGCTTATCACAGTGCCGAGGAGGGCCGGTTTACGGACGACAGCGGCAGGTATGAACAACCCTGTCGGCAATGGCGCACTCAGCCGCGTGCGAGGACAACACCGTAAAGCGGCCCGGCTCGGCACCATGATAAGCCACCTCGGCGCTGAAGATGAGCCACCCCACCCGAAGCCGTGACCGGCGCTGCGGCGGCGATAGACTCCCAGAAAGTATGTATGAGCCAGCCTGGCTGAAGCCATGCTCGTCCACTTTGCAGGCGAGCCGTGACGGCAGCCTTTGTGGGCGAGCCAACACGGCAGCAATCGCGGGCGAGCCTGACGCAGAACCCGTCCGACACGCACATCGACACATTTAGCACGGCTGTCATACGTACGCGGATCTTTTGTTTCATTATGAGAGACTGATGACATGGTCCGCCCCAAACTTTCATTTTTTTTCAGTAGCTGTATACAAACCTACCTGTCATTTGGAACCCACGAAGCTCTCGTCCTTTGCACCCGTGCAATCCATTTTTCACAATGAAAAGGGTCTCTTTCAAACTTATGAAGGGTAATTCCATTCTCCCGAGTGTTCAAGCAATGTCCAGCAATGCAACGAGCCGGCATTTTGGCTAACATGAAGGAACAACAAGCTACCTTCCCGGAGGTAAAACTAATAGAAACAAACGAGTCCACTGGAGGGCGGTCTTACCATGTACGCCACTTCCTGCTTGTTCTCGAAAGCAAATCCCTCGAGAGGATTTTCATGGCGGGAGTTACAAAAAGCTGTATACGTCAAAATCATGTTTTATGGTGAAAAAAATGCATGGGTCCATGTTGGCTGCTGTTTTTTCATTAATAACATACTAAACATCATGCATTTCATGACAGTGGCCCTTTGAATAAATGACCCCTGGTTTTACACAAACTCGCATTCATTAACTATCATTGGAAAAAAAAAAAGGAAAAGGGTGACGTCACATGCACAATCTCTATTACACAATAAGTAAAAATTCAGGCATTGAAACGAGCTTCAAATAGATCGCTAATAACAAAACGCGTCTGTATTCTAAACTGAGCTAAACTAATATTTAACATCAAACGTTAGTACTTACATGACCGGCAAAACCTGTTTCATTTACAATGAGGACCGTGAGTACTTAGTAGGAAGTTGGGAAGTAGAAACGTCAATTTAAACTTGCTTATTGGCCCAGAACACCTAAGCTTAGCTGGCTAACAACGAGATGCGTTAGTGATTAAACCATGATTTTGAAGAAATATCGAACGTGAGTAACTTCCAAACTTGTTCAATGAGGGCTGTGAGGACTTATAGGAAATTTAACAAGTCTTATCTTAGTACACCTTTGTACCCAAATTGGTGGTGTATCATTCGCCTTGAAGCTGCTCGGCCCAAGTTAGCCTAGCGCGCTAACCACATTACCTACGTAGAGTATACAACGAGGACCAAACATTGAACGTGGACTCAACCTTCAACTACTAGAGTGAGGGCCATTGTGGTTTGAATCCCTTCCATCCACATATCCTTTAAATCGCCATATCCTTTATATTTTCACACAGGTAGTACGTGATTTGTGTACCTAACGTGCTGACTTTGTTTATTTGATTGCTTGTTTTGAGTATCTCAAGCCCGAAGGGGGTCACAATTCCTGTGCATCCTGTGGGCCGGTCCCAAGCCCAGATAAATGCAGAGGGTTGCGGCAGGAAGGGTTGCGGCAGGAAGGCCATCTGGCGTAAAACTGTGCCAAACATACACGAGCGTTCATCAAATGATACGAGCAGATGAGAAGATGCCTGAAGAATGGAGGAAAAGTGTGCTACTCCCCATTTTTAAGAACGAAGATGATGTTCAGAGCTGTGGAAACTATAGATGAATAAAGATGATGAGCCACACAATGAAGTTATGGGAAAGAGTAGTGGAGGCTAGACTCACGACAGAAGTCAGTATCTGTGAGCAACAGTATGGTTTCATGCCCAAAAAGAGTTGATGCATTATTTGCCTTGAGGATGCTCATGGAAAAGTACAGAGAAGGTCAGAAGGAACTACACTGTGTCTTTGTAGACCTAGAGAGAGCCTATGACACCGTACCAAGGGAGTAACTGTGGTACTGCACTCGCAAGTCTGGTGTGGCGGAGAAATATGTTAGAATTGTACAGGACATGGATGAGGGTAGCAGAACAGCGGTGAGGTGTGCTGTAGGTGTGTCAGAAGAATTTAAGGTGGAGGTGGGACTGCATCAGGGATCCGTGCTGAGCCCCTTCCTCTTTGCGGTAGTAATGGATAGCCTGACAGATGATGGTAGACTGGAATCCCCTTGGACCATGATGGTCGCAGATGACATTGTGATCTGCAGTGAAAGCAGGGAGCTGGAGGAGGAACAATAAGAAAGATGAAGGCACACACTGGAATGAAGAGGAATGAAGGTTAGCCGAAGTAAAACAGAGTATATGTGCATGAATGTGAGGGGTGGAGGGGGGAGAGTGAAACACCAGGGAGAAGAGATAGCGAGGGTGGACGACTTCAAATACTTGGGGTCAACAATACAGAGCAATGGAGAGTGTGGTAAGGAGGTCAAGAAACGGGTCCAAGCGGGGTGGAAAAGTTGGCGGAAGGTGTCTGGTGTTCTATGTGACAGAAGAGTCTCCGCTAGGATGAAGGGTAAAGTTTACAAAACAGTGGTGAGGCCGGCCATGATGTATGGATTAGAGACGGTGGCACTGAAGAGACAACAGGAACCAGAACTGGAAGTGGCAGAAATGAAGATCCTGAGGTTCTCGCTTGGTGTGAACAGGTTGGATACGATTAGAAATGAGCTCATTAAAGGGACAGCCAAAGTTGGATGTTTTGGGGACAAGGTTAGAGAGAGCAGACTTCGATGATTTGGACATGTCCAGAGGTGAAAGAGTGAGTATATTGGTAGAAGGGTGCTGAGGATTGAGCAAGAGGAAGACCATAGAAAAGGTTGATGGATGTTGTGAGGGTGGACATGAGGACAGTGGGTGTTAGAGAGGATGTTGTACGAGATAGGCTAAGATGGAAAAATATGACACGCTGCGGCGACCCCTAACGGGACAAGCCGAAAGGAAAAGAAGAAGAAACGAGCTTCAAATAGAGTATTTTAGACAGCAACATTTATTTTTTTTATATTGAAAATAATGAAGTTGTTTTTTGTGAGGATTTGCTTTATTTTATTAGACAAAATAAATACTTCAGGGCTCTTGTCCAGGTTTGAAACAAGGGTTAGGGGCTTATGTCTTCAGGGCATAAGTCCTCGGGGCTCATGTCCATAAGGGCTCATGTTCTCAAGGGCAAATGTCCGTTCCCCTCGTGATGCAACTGCCGATAATGTAGCCTATGTGCATTTTTACGGTACAAGGGCGCACTCTAGTGGAAACACTACAATATAATACTGTACACAGTATTCATCCCTCCATTTTCAGAATTGCTTCTCCTCACGAGGAGCCTATCCCAACTCCCTGCCGGAAGGAGGCGAGGTACACCCTGAACTGGCCGCCAGCCAATCGTAAGGCACATAGAAGCAACTGTTCAAACTCAGATTTACACCTATGGAGAATTTAGAGTTTTCAATTAATCGACCTTCAACCAACCTGCCATCCATGCTCTTGGGAAAACCAGAGAACCTGGAGAAAACCCCCGCAGGCACGGGGAGAACATGCAAACTCCACATAGGCAATTGAATTAATTTGGTGAATTAATTGACAAGTAAATTGCCCATAGGTGTGAATGTAACTGTGAGTGGTTATTTGGGGGAACGGACGTTTGCCCTTAAGGATATGAGCCCTTATGGACATGGGCCCCGAGGACATATGCCCTTAACCCTTATTTCAAATCTGGAAACGAGCTCTTAAACATTTATTTTGTCTGATAAAATAAATAAAACACTCTCAAAAAGCAACTTGATTATTTTCAACATAAAAAAATAAATGTTGCTTGTCTTAAATAGTCCATTTGAAGCTCGTTTCATTGCCTGAATTTTTACTTCTTGTGTGTCTTAAATGATATGCTGGTAAACAAAAAAAAAATGTATCCTTTTCAACATCACTTAAAAAGTTTGTGAAGGAAATATATATACAGGAAAGTATAATTAAAATATCAACAGCTTGTGAACAGTCCTAAACGCGTTGTAATTTGTCATGAATTAAATGTTACTTGCCACCTCAGATTTACTTTTCACTGTCAATTGTGCTTTATTTTATCTCCGTCTTAAAAAGAACTAAATGGTTCTAATGTATGGTTTTCCTCATTTATGCTATCTTTAAAAATAAATGTCCAAAACAATAATCAGTTTTAGTTCTTATTTTTCTTCAATATGTAATTATACTGGGAGTCATAAGGGCCCGTGTCCAGATTTGAAATGTCCCCTTGGCGACCAGCTATCTGCGGAAGAAAGGTGAGGTAAACCCCGAACTTCCCACTCCCAACACTCGCAATAATGAAAAACAAAATACTGTATTGATGGCCTCCGTCTATTATTGATCTGATCCTACACTTACTTCAGTGGTTTTCAAACAGGGAGGGTGCGAGGCTACCACGAACACTTTTCATTATTAAGTTACACCCAGCTATTTTTCATGCATGTGTTGGATCGGGAAGTGGGGGGGGGGGGGTAACCACTGCTTGGGTGACTTGGTATCAATATTATCGATCGTTTCAATATATATATAAGGTGTCAATGTCCCAGGTCAAGGAGCAAGTGTCACGGGTGGGATAGATTTATTTTTGTCTTTTTTATTAACTATTTTGTGAGGAAAATGTCTTCTTTTTCAAGTACTGTATGTGTATCAACTAACAATACGGGATGCGTAACCAATTTTATGGAAGGCAGAATGTCATCCACAAAGGTTTTGAGAAATGCGCATGGGGGCGTTTAAAAAAAAAACAAAAAACGTCATGTGCGCACGCGCAGTGCCTTGAGACCGTACTCAATTTAAAGCCGCAAAGGTCCTCTCGTCTCCTTCCACCTTCAGCCATTTTGATCATGTTGGGAGCAGTGGGACGCTGCTGCACCGGGGCTCTGCGGGCTCTCAGGCCTGGGGTCCAGCCCCTGAAGGCCCTTGTCGGATCACCGTCCGTCCTTTCTCGTAAGTCGCTCGAGTTTTGGGGATTTTGAGCGAAAATGCATGTGCCCAAGACATTACAAGATGTCTTTCAAATACGCGACTAATGCTATGCTAAAGTTAGCCGTTGCTAGCCACACGCTGGCTGTTCTTTCGAGCCACTTGACAGGTCTTGAGATCCACTCGTTAATTTAGGAATAATGGACTGCTCTCAAAAGTATTCATGAACTAGAAGCAAATGTACGTAATCATTGTTGGCAGAATGCATACGTCGGACGATGTTATAATAGCGCTTTTCCAACGCTAGCATAAATGACCTTTCAGGAATGACATGAGGTGGCTGCTCGACTGACATTACGCGCTGGTCGTCTTGGTGTTGTTTTTCTTGCGGAGTTTTAGCCTCGATGTTACTCCAGCAAAACATGGAATATCTTACACAGAGCGAGGATAATGTTAGAGATGATCGGGTAGAATAGTAAGGAGCTTGTAGCAGACACAGCGAGTTTCCGGATTGCTAGCAACCTTAGCTTCGGTTAGGTTTCATTCATTTGACATTCGCAGGTAGTGAATTACTGACTGAGCTTTGTAATTTTGTTTTTAAATTCATCAAGGGTTAATTTGGAGATTCGCGGTGGATATTTGTCTCACTACCCAGCAACTTGGTTGTGCTTTGCTCTTCTAGACTTCAGAAACTCGTGATTTCTGGTTTTAACTTTGCACGATAGCTTGCCAATGTGAATACAATGTCATGACTATAAATTGATTTGGTGGGTTTCTTTTTCTCACAGGCAGAGACTATGTTTCCCCTGCCGCTGCTGCTGCTGCTAGTGTTGCCACTGGACGCATCGTGGCTGTCATCGGTGCTGTGGTGGACGTCCAGTTCGATGAGGGCCTTCCACCTATCCTCAACGCCCTGGAGGTCGCTGGGCGAGAGTCCAGGCTTGTTCTGGAGGTGGCACAGCATCTTGGTGAGGAGCCAGACTTGTAATGATGTCTTTTTTTACTTTTAAAAGCACATAGCAGCTCTGAAGTGAGGATCTGAAGTTAACTTGTCTTTTTGTTTGTGTAGGTGAGAACACTGTACGCACCATTGCTATGGATGGTACTGAAGGTCTGATTCGCGGACAGAAGGTTCTAGACACCGGAGCACCCATTAGAATCCCAGTGGGTCCTGAGACCCTCGGTAGGATTATGAATGTCATTGGCGAACCTATTGATGAGAGGGGCCCCATTTCCACAAAGCAGTGAGTTTACTGTGGAGATTAAATTAAAGGCGCTGATAAAACATGCATCCATTTAATGCAGTGTTTGCTTCTCTAAATGTATGTTTATTTGTGTTCTCACAGGACTGCACCCATTCATGCTGAGGCACCTGAATTTACTGACATGAGTGTTGAGCAGGAGATTCTCGTGACTGGCATTAAAGTGGTCGATTTGTTGGCCCCGTATGCCAAGGGAGGAAAGATTGGTATGTGGAAGATATATACATTTTAATTGTTTTAGATGCAGTTGATTTGAAAACTTTAAAAAAAAAAAAAATCTATGCTTTCAGGGCTCTTTGGTGGAGCTGGTGTAGGAAAGACTGTGCTGATCATGGAGTTGATCAACAATGTAGCCAAGGCCCATGGTGGTTATTCTGTGTTTGCTGGTGTGGGCGAGCGTACTCGTGAGGGAAATGATTTGTACCACGAAATGATTGAATCCGGTGTTATTAATCTGAAGGACACCACCTCCAAGGTGAGCAGATGAGATGGGTCTCACCTTATTTATTTTTGGAAGTCTTTCTTCAACTCTTCTTCCAATAGGTGGCGCTAGTGTACGGACAGATGAACGAGCCCCCTGGTGCTCGTGCCAGAGTGGCTCTGACTGGACTGACTGTGGCAGAGTACTTCCGTGACCAGGAGGGTCAGGATGTGCTGCTCTTCATTGACAACATCTTCCGCTTCACACAAGCTGGCTCTGAGGTCAGCACTTCCTGAACAAGTGCCATGTACAGAAGTTGGAATAGGTTTTAACGCTTTCATTTGACTTCTCAGGTGTCTGCCCTGCTGGGACGTATCCCCTCTGCTGTGGGTTACCAGCCCACTCTGGCCACAGACATGGGTACTATGCAGGAGAGGATCACGACCACCAAGAAGGGTTCTATCACATCAGTGCAGGTACATTCAACAATCTGTTTCACAAAATGTGTGCGCTTCAATGTTAAAATTGTATCTCTTTCCCTCTCTCAGGCCATCTATGTGCCTGCTGATGATTTGACTGACCCTGCCCCCGCCACTACCTTTGCTCACTTGGATGCCACCACTGTGTTGTCTCGCGCCATCGCCGAGCTTGGCATCTACCCTGCTGTCGACCCCCTGGACTCCACCTCCCGTATCATGGATCCCAACATTGTTGGAGCCGAGCACTACGATGTTGCCCGTGGTGTGCAAAAAATCCTTCAGGTCTGATTATTATTTTTTTTTAATTAGGTTTAACCTTGGCTAATTGTCATTTAATTTATTTTTAAAGACTAAATTTCCACAATTTACTTTTTTTTTTTTTTTTTTCCCTTTTTCTGTAGGATTACAAATCCCTACAGGATATCATTGCCATCCTGGGTATGGATGAGTTGTCTGAAGAGGACAAGCTTACTGTGGCTCGTGCTCGCAAGATCCAGCGGTTCCTGTCCCAGCCCTTCCAGGTGGCTGAAGTCTTCACAGGCCACATGGGCAAGCTGGTGCCTCTAAAGGAGACCATCAAGGGCTTTAAGAGCATTCTTGGAGGTGAGTGTGGAAGGTTCCACATGCAAATGTAAGAGACTACTCAACTTTCTAAATTAATTTCCTGGTTCTCGTAGGTGAGTATGACTCCCTGCCCGAGCAGGCCTTCTACATGGTTGGCCCTATCGAGGAAGTGGTCCAGAAGGCTGAGAAACTGGCTGAGGAGCACTCCTAAATCCCTGAGCAATTGAACTATTAAGGAACTAAAGAAGATAAACGAAGAAATAGGCAGGTCTCCAGCTGTTCGGAGCACTTGATTTGTAAAACATGTCCAAATACAAATGCCTTGTCATCTTGGGAGTTATATTCAATGTCAGTCACCATTTGCAACAAAAAAAGAGAATAAAGAGTCTTTACACTTGTCAATTATTTCCCCCAAGAATTTTGTACCTTCAATAACCACTAGATAGAACTCATGAGCCATGTTTAACAACTATCCAAATGGTTCTTGTAGAAATAAAAGGAAACATAGCTTGTTTGTCTTTCTGGAGTGCAGTTGTATGGATGGCAATACAATGAGGTAATCCAATTTTGTATTTTACCTGGATCAGCAAAGTCTCCTATGTGAAGCGTAGCTTGCTTTATTGTCATGTACTTTTATACATTACAAGGAAATATGCATGCCTTACTGACCCCAAATTGTAGTTTTTAGTTTTTCTTACATTTCACACAGGCTTATCACGAAGAACATGTACGTTGACCTCAACATGTTCCCTTCAGATAAGGTTTTCTATATGGCACAGCATAACAAAAGTACAATGTTCGGGTATGGAAGAAAGCAAATTGTTTTGAAATCTGGGGTGGGGGGAAGAATATTTTCTCAACTGCATTTTCATTCGTGACTGCTGTAACATCAGAGCAAGTGGTCGTGTAGAATAGCAGCTATGTAAAAAATGATTAAAATAGTGCACTTATTGCATTGGCTTGGCAATTGGAATGGCTTCTTTACTCAGAATGTAGCTGGAGACGCAAGTTGGCATGTAGGACAGCGGCAGCCAGAACAATTTGGCGTCCCATCCTGGTGAGTAGCGAGTACGAGGTTGAACAGCTGATACCGCATGCTCCATACAGTTAACCACCTTCATCAGGTCTCCATCAGATAGCTTAGCAACTTTGTCAGATAAGAGTGCTAACGCTGTAAGGGTTGGGCAAAGAGCAGTGTAAGAAATAATTTTAAAAAGTAAGAATATATAAGTCAATCTTACATTTCTGAAGGTACTCCTGTCCATAGTCATCTCTGACTTCCTGAGGCATCTTGTCCCACAACCACTTGATATTCTTACTCAGGATTGCTGCATCAGTCACGTTTGTTTTGAAGAAGCCCGGTTCGATGCACAAGACCTTGACACCGAAGGGTGCCATATTTAGCCTATGTGGGGGAAGCCATTTATCATTAGTGATAGTTTCATAGCTAAAACTTAAAAAAAAAAAAAAGTTGGCAATGAGCACAGCTTCACCTGAGACTGTCATTGAACGCTTCCACGCCGTACTTGGAGACAGTGTACGGACCTCCGGTGGGACTAATCCTCCCAAACACACTGGCAACATTCACCACCCTGCCCCTGGCCTTCTTGATGAGCGGGAGGACGCTCAGAGTCACGGCGATCACCCCGTTTAGGTTCACATCCAGCATAGACTTGTAGTCTTCGATGGTTAGCCAGTCACATGGGGCCGAGGGGACGGACACGCCGGCGTTGTTCACTACGGCCCACAGGCCTGGGAGGACCACACGAGGAAGTCAGTGTAGACAGAATACACCAACATGTGAAAATATAGTAATTATCAATTTTGATTTATGCCGACCCTGCGTTTGTCTGGTCATCTATCTAGGATGGTACCCTACCCCCCCCCCCCCCAGTCATCTGGGATAGGTTTCCTCTTACCCAGTAATAAGGGCAAATGCTGTGTGATGGATAGACAAATGAGAGGTGAGGCAACCATTTTTTGGAGGGGGGTTATAACTGCTTGTCCTTTTCAGGGTCAAGGGGGAGCTTCATTTCATAGTCGCTAATTTCAGGGAAAAGGCAGGCTATGCTCTGGACTGGTCTCCAGTCAATCAGAGCTGCACACGCGAAGACCATTCACACAAACTTTCACACCATCACTGAGTGGGAACTGAATCCATGCAGCCTAGAAGGAAGCCAGCTAGGTAACACCACCAGTGACTAGGACAAGGGTTCAAAACAATACCTTTAAAACAAAGGAAACATTTTTCTTTGCAAATGGTACCTATCCAAATAAGAGTCCTGGTCATAGCTTTGTCAAGATTTTAAAAGTTGAAAGTATGTGGAACCTGACCTCCCTGTACAAAACAGTTGGGAAAAGTACTCATACTGGTATCAACTGACAGACACGTCAGCACAAAAAATATTGCTTCACAACTTCTTTATAAAAGATATGTTTGAAAATAAGACTCTTATAATGTACTTTCATTTATATTCAGTTCATTAACTGTTTTGATAACCTGGCACAACAAAAAAAAATTCCACACAAAATTACTTTCCATCTTTTATTAACTGACATACCGTTGTCTTTGAAACAAGAAGGAAAATAGACACGTGATCAAAACAAGTGCCCGTAGCTTTGTGAAGGTTAGTATTTATACTTTGTTACTTACTACCGCTGCTGCACACTCACCACGCTGGTCCACTTTGTCCTTGATCATGGCCGCCACTTTGGCGACACTTTCAGCAGATCGAACGTCCAGGTGGGTTGTGGTCAAGTTACCAGAGCAAGATTTTCTCAGCTCTTCTTCGCCCTTCTCCGTGTAGCAGGAGGCGATCACTCGGAATCCCAGCTTGTCCAAGTGACGAGCCAGGAGGTTTCCAAAGCCCGTGTCGCAGCCGGTGATGTACACATACTTGCCGTCCTTGTCGGGAACCCTGGGTAGCTCCCTGAGCCAGCGGTACAGGTAATAGAACACGACAAGTCCCAGGAGGAACAGAAACATGTCTACGGGAAGCACACAAAGAAGTCCGACATTGGTGCGTCGAACGTGCGATCAAAAGTTTAGAGAAGGCCCAAATGTTGTACTTGTTGTGCATTTTAGGATTTATGCGGAAACGTTTGACCCCAAAGCCGAATATTGCAGGGGGGGGGGGGGCAGTGTGGTGACGTTGCATAATGTATTAGGACCAACGTGTCAGAATGTAACCTTTACCCCCGTGCGTGCACATAATTCGAACAGTATCTAACTTTACTTGATGTGGGAGATGTTTTTTTTTCACTTTATCACTCAGTTGCGCACAGTTGAATACATTTGGGTTAGAGGTTTGTAAAGGTAAATACATCGGAAAGGGCTTTCATCACATTACGACACCTTCATTTCTAGTAAGACTTAAAAAGTAATTTCCTTACGAGGTAGTAACTGGTTTTATTAGATGAAAAATATATAGATGATTCGGATACCAAAATAAGCGTCCACAGCACAAAATTGTATACATTAGCATTTTTTTCAGCATCTAGCAAACTAATCCTTGCTTAAAATATGAGCAAAATTCAAAAAGTTAAGCGCAACATCTTACCCTTCGACAGGAGGTGGACCAGAGCAACGTGAAGCGCTTCAGCATGGAGTGAGTTGTACTCTGTTCCATTAATGTCCAATCCCTTTGAGCTATCGGAGCCGCCCCCGCTTCCCTCTTATGATGTAGATGCCATGGCGCCCCTCCCTGTTGAAATAGCTGCGCTTCTACTGGCGACAAGACCTTATGCTCCTTTGTGCTATCCTTATCTAAACGTGGACAGAAAGTGTGGCAATGGAATGTAAATACATGGCTTCAAAAGTAATAATCATAAATGTGGCTCCCATCTGCTGTCAACCAAGTACCGTTGCACGCGCGGGTTCCTGACTTTTCCGAGTTATAAACAACATCAGTCGCCTCTGTTTACTTTTGAATTTCCTCTCTGGACAGCTTGCTTACATTGCTTGTCGAACATTGGGTGGGTAGACATTCCTTTTCAAAAGTATTGGAACAGTGAAGCAAGTTCCTTTAAAAAAAAATAATATATATATGTATATATATAAAAGCTTCTTTCGGCTTCTCCCTTTCAGGGTTGCCACAGCGTGTCATCTCAGATGAACGCACATATATGTTTGGCACAATTTTTACGCAGGATGCCCTTCCTGACGCAACCCTTCTCAGTGAGTGGAGGCCCCAGGGCCTCTCTCTCTCTCTCTCTCCTCTCTCTCTCTCTCTCTCTCTCTGTCTATCTCTCTCTCTCTCTCTCTCTCTCTCTATCTATCTATCTATATATAAATATATATATACATATATTTGTTTGTTTGCTTGTTTGTTTGTTTATTAGTTTTCTGTTCTCCAGAGGCCCTGTAGCTCCGTGGTTAGACTGTTGGTTTGGTATACTAGGGCTTGTCAGTTCGTATCCCATTGTGGCCTCCACGCCCCGAGACAAAACGAGAGTTTGCGTCGGGAAGGCACCTGTCATTAAAACTGTGCCAAACATATATGAGTGTTTCGCTGTGGCGACCCCTCATGGGACGAGCTGAAAAAGCTTACTTACTCTTTTTTTCTGTACACTGAAAAAAAATTGTCTTCAACATCAAAAGACAAAAGATACCGCTAAATGCTAGAAGACTGCATCTTTGCACATTTCTTTTCAGAAATACATTATTATTAATTGAATGTTTGTTTGTTGTGTTCTTCCGTACTCAACATGAATGCTGTACCAGGGCGGCACCCACTGCCAGAGCCAAATTTCTTGTGTGTTGTTACTTGTTACATACTTGGCCATTAAAGTTGATTCTGATAAACATTTCGGATTTAATTTTGAAGCGTTTATAGACAGGGTACTTAAAAGAACCGATAGACTTGAAATTGGCTGAAGGGAATTCAACTTATTGCTGACTATACTGAACTTGCAATAAGTGCATCAAAGCTGCTTGTGGTCCATGACCAGACTCTTGCGTTCTTGTGGTGATTTTCAAGGCTTTCTCCCCAGCCTCTGTAAATTGATAATATATTATTATAGTATTCCCTTTACTCCTCTTTTCAGCAGGTAAAATGCTGGCTCTATGTTGGAGAGTTTGCAGATCGACCTGGCCTCTCTCAAACCTTTCACTTTTTGCCCCTGATGAACTTCTTTCCTTGCTGTTTACTTTTCCTTTGGGTCATTATCTTGCTGCATGATGAAGGATCTCCCAAACAGGTCTGTTGGAAAGTGGCACACAAAAGATTTCTCTTGACTTCTTACAACATTTTGCTGCTGTCCACATTTTTCCATTGCTTTACATTATTCCATCAATTTGAGGTGAATGAGCCCAATCCCAGACAAACAATACAAGCTGAACTAATCTTTAGCCTTTCCATCAATTAATGGTTAATCTTTGTCTCATCAAGCCATAAAACTTTGTTCCAGAACTTATGAGCCTCGTCACTGTAAATTATCTGCAAATTCCAACCTGGCGTTCCCTTTCTTCTTAATAATGTTTTCTTCTCATGGGGCACACGCACATCTTGTTCATGTTCATGACCTGAACTCTTACCAGCTGGAGGTTGTTGCTGATGTCACTTGTCTACTGCTTTCAAACATTTTTGGTCATCATTGGTTGTTAGCTTCCATGATTCACTTGCTCAACGTTTGTTACTTAGTAACGTTGTGGTTTCTTCTTTCTTTAGGACATTTCTAAATGGCTGTCAATGTTGTGTAATGGCTTGAATAGATTTTCTATATTTTCCCAGTTTTCTTTTTTTTCCACCCAAAACCATAACTAGACAGCTATCTGTTTTTCACATTGGTTTCATCGAACGAGCAAACTAAAAATAAATAACTTCATTTTCGGTTGCACGTATTTAAAATGTGTCATAAAAAGTGGCGTAATTTTGCCTTTTCCCCCCTCAATTTAGTTGTGTAAGTTGAACTGATTTTAATCATGTGCAAGGAATGGGCATGTTCAAATTAAGTACTTTCAAAGGTTTTTGTTTCAGTGTGTAAATGTCATATTCACAGGCAATGTCATGCTCCTGGATTCCAGCCAGGGCTGGGCGTGGCCAGCTGATCTGAAGGTGCACACCTGCGCCTCATGACCTTTGATTAAGACCCAGTACATATAGGACCCGGGGGACGACTATTACTCTGCTAGATCGTTGCCTCTCATGCCTCGTTCCCGCACTACCGTACTCCTGACGTCTACCTCCCGTGTACCGACCAACGCCTGTCTCCCGACCTACCCCGTAAGCCTGCCGTTACTGATCTTGCTGCTTGTTTGGACTGACTCCCTGGTAACCGACATTGGAACGAATAAAGGCTTATTCCGCACTGCTTACCTCTCACCTGAGTCGTGCATTTGGGTCCACCCCCGAGTCTCGTCCGTGACAGAACGATCTAGCCAAGAACATGGACCCAGCCGACTCTGAAGCCATTCGCCGTGCGCTGCAAGTGCAGGGCAAACGCCTGGGTGAGCAAGAGGCTGCTCTCCAGGGTATGACTCACCAGATCCAGGAGCTCTGCACCCAGCTGCAACCGTGGCTAGCCTCCCAAGCTAGCGCGGCCGCTCTTGTGCCTCCCCGTGCCACCATCACTCCGCTCTCTCGACCAGAGCGGTTCTCAGGCGACTCCGGTAACGTCAAGCCCTTCCTGGCGCAGTGCGATCTCCACTTTGAGCTGCAAGCTCCCGCTTTTCCCACAGACCGCTCCCGGATCGCCTTCGTGATTTCCCACATGACAGGGAGGGCGGAGGCATGGGCCACCGCCGAGTGGAGCCGTACCTCGGAGACCTGTCGCTCATGGGCGAGCTTCGTCTGCGCGCTCACCCAGGTGTTCCAGTATGCGGCTCCAGAACGCCAGGCAGCGTCGTCACTCATGACAATTCGCCAGGGGCGTCGCTGCGTGTCCGACTACGCCATCGAGTTCCGGATTCGGGCTGCCGAGAGCCGCTGGAATGAGGAAGCCCTCCATGACGCGTTTTACGAGGGACTGTCCCCACAGATCCGTGGACATCTTGTGGCCATGGATCTTCCGCCTTCGCTTAACTCCCTCATCGCATTGGCCCTCAAGGTGGACCAGCGCCTCACCGTGCAGAGACAGATGGAGGGCCTGAGGGAGGAGGAGAGGGAGAGTCGCAGTCCGGTTGTTTCCGCTTCCCGGCCACCCGTGTTGTCAGCTTCACCGGAAGCCATGCAAGTGGAGGGGCTTGGCAGCTCAGTGGAGGAGCGCTTACGTCGGCGACGAGAGGGACGCTGTTTTTACTGCAGGCGTTTGGGACACTTGATCGCCCGTTGCCCGACTCGACCAGGGCATTCTGACATCAGGATCGCTACTCCGGTGAGTGTGCGGTACACCGCGATGGGGTCAGGGAGGTCCCTTCTTCACCTCACCTTGGGAACGGACTCCCGTTCATGCTCTGTGACAGCTTTCATTGATTCTGGGTCGGAAGCAAATCTGATAAATCCCCGCGTGGTCGAGGAGCTGGGGGCAGCAACCTTTCCCACGCAACGTTTTCGTCACGCCTATGCCGCCAACGGCAAGTTCCTTTGTCGGGTTACACATCGCACTCAGACGCTACGTATGAGCTTTCCGGACGCTCACTCGGAGCGTATTAGCTTTCATGTCTTCGACGCACGTAGTAGCGACATCATCTTGGGCAGCCCGTGGCTCAAAGAACATAATCCGCACATAGATTGGACCACGGGTCAGATCAAGACTTGGGGAGAGGACTGTCTCAGTCGCTGTCCGGAGAGACAGGGGTATTCAAGTTGCGCCGGTTCGGCTAACAGAACCTAGTACCGCCCTGGACCTGACCGCAGTGCCCTCCTGCTACCATGACCTACGGGAGGTCTTCTCTGAATCTAAAGCAAAGTCTCTGCCGCCACATCGGTCATACGACTGCGCGATTGAACTCCTGCCAGGCACCTCTCCTCCCAGAGGGAAACTGTTCTCTTTAACCGGACCAGAGCATCAAGCCATGAGGGACTACATCGAGGACTCGCTGGCAGACGGACTCATTCGCCCCTCATCCTCACCAGCCGGTGCGGGTTTTTTTTTTGTCAAGAAGAAGGACTCCACGCTGCGACCCTGCATCGACTACCGAGGCCTGAACGACATCACAGTCAAGAACAGGTACCCTTTGCCGCTTATCTCTACAGCATTCAAACTCCTCCAGGGAGCCCGGATCTTCACCAAGCTCGACCTGCGCAGCGCTTACCACCTGGTGCGGATTCGGGAAGGGGATGAGTGGAAGACGGCATTCAACACCCCCACAGGGCACTATGAGTATCTGGTGATGCCCTTCGGACTGACTAACGCTCCGGCCGTCTTTCAGAACTTCATCAACGACGTGCTTCGGGAGTTCCTGAACAGATCTGTCTTTGTTTATCTGGATGATATTCTCATCTTTTCAGCAGACCTAACCTCTCACATTCAACAAGTCAGAGAGGTGCTCCGGCGTCTGCAGCAGCACCAATTATACGTGAATATGGAGAAGTGTGAGTTCCATCGGGCATCCGTGTCCTTCCTGGGCTTCGTCCTGGCTGAGGGAGAGATACGGATGGATCCCGGGAAGGTCGACGCGGTGCTGCGGTGGCCTACCCCCACCAACAGGAGGGACATACAGAGGTTTCTGGGATTTGCCAATTTCTATAGGAAATTCATAAGGAAGTTCAGCTCCGTGGCCGCTCCTCTGCATTCGCTCACCTCGCCACATACCCCCTTCGACTGGTCCGGGACCTGCCAGGAGGCCTTCAGCAGGCTCAAGGCAAGTTTCACTACTGCGCCCGTTCTCATTATTCCGGACCCAGATAACCAGTTTGTGGTGGAGGTGGATGCATCAAATTCAGGAATCGGAGCAGTCTTGTCGCAGAGGAGTCCCAGGGATGGAAGGATCCACCCGTGCGCGTTCCTGTCTAGAAAGTTGACCCCGGCAGAGAGGAACTACGACGTGGGAGATAGGGAACTGCTGGCGGTCAAGAGCGCGTTGGAGGAGTGGCGGCACTGGCTGGAGGGTTCGCAAGTACCGTTCGTTGTCTTCACGGACCATAAGAACCTTGAATACCTGAAGTCGGCGAAGAGGTTGAACGCCCGTCAGGCCAGGTGGGCCCTATTTTTCACCCGCTTCGACTTTAAGGTGTGTTTCCGCTCCGCCCAGGCTCCAAAAACGGCAAGCCGGATGCACTCTCGCGGATCCACGAGGGAGGGCGCACGGATTCAGACGCCGCTACTATCCTGCCAGCGAGGTGCTTCGTGGCCGGTTTCACCTGGGCGATCGAGTCGCGGGTGAAGGAGGCTCTGGGAGAGACACCGTCACCCGCGGATTGTCCGTCGGGCCGCCTGTTCGTCATCCCATCTCTGCGGGGAGACGTCATCAACTGGGCCCATACCAACAAGACGGTCTGCCACCCGGGTATGGCGAAGACACGTTCAGTGGTCGAACAAAGGTTCTGGTGGCCTAACCTCAGCAAGGACGTAAGGGAGTTCGTCAACGCCTGCCCGGTGTGTGCTGCCAATAAGACTTCCCGCCTACGGCCTGTTGGTGAGTTGCAACCCCTGTCCATCCCCTTTCGTCCGTGGTCACACATCGCGCTGGACTTCGTCACCGGCCTGCCGCCTTCTCAAGGGAACACAGTGGTGCTGTCCATAGTGGACCGTTTTTCCAAAATGGTCCACTTCGTGCCGCTTCCGAAGATCCCGTCGGCCAAGCAGACAGCCCAGTTGGTATTAGACGAGGTCGTCCGTTACCACGGCCTACCCCAGGACATCGTTTCGGACAGGGGTCCGCAATTCAGCGCCCGTTTCTGGAAGGAGTTCTGCAACCTCATCGGCGCTTCAGCAAGTCGGACATCGGGTCATCACCCAGAGTCTAACGGCCAGACTGAGAGGATTAACCAGGAATTAGAGACCGGTCTTCGATGTCTGGCATCCAGAGACCAGAGCACGTGGAGCCAGCACATCAAGTGGGTGGAGTATGCCCACAATTCTCTACCTTCCGCTTCAACAGGTATGGCTCCACTCCATGTCGTGCATGGGTATCCTCCGTCCCTGTTTCCTCCACTGGTCACAGAATCCACAGTTCCGTCGGCCCTGGCCGTGGTGCGACGCTGCAAACGGACCTGGGAAGCAGCTCGGAGGACACTGCTGGGCATGAGCAGCGCCTACAAGGCCGCAGCAGACCGCAAGAGGAGGGCCGCACCTGAGCTCAGAGTGGGACAGCGAGTGTGGCTCTCCACCAAAGATCTCCCGCTGCGGACAGAATCCCGCAAACTTGCTCCCAGGTTCGTTGGCCCGTTCCCGGTTTCCAAAGTTATTAACCCGGTCGCCGTCTCGTTGAAACTGCCCAGGTCAATGAGGGTGCACCCGACGTTCCACGTCAGCAGACTTCACCCGAATCGTACATCGTCGCTGGCTCCTCCGCTCAAATCCCCCCCCGCATGGTCGACGGTGGGTTGGTGTACACTGTGCGCCGGTTGATTTCTTCCCGTCGCAGAGGAAGGGGGGTCCAGTACCTGGTGGACTGGGAGGGATATGGCCCGGAGGAGCGCTCTTGGATCCCCTCCCGCTTCGTCGTGGACCGCTCCCTCATCAGGGACTTTCACGCGGCTCACCCTGATGCTCCTGGGCCGTCCAGAGCCGGCCGTTGAGGGGGGGGTTCTGTCATGCTCCTGGATTCCAGCCAGGGCTGGGCGTGGCCAGCTGATCTGAAGGTGCACACCTGCGCCTCATGACCTTTGATTAGGACCCGGGGGACGACTATTACTCTGCTAGATCGTTGCCTCTCATGCCTCGTTCCCGCACTACCGTACTCCTGACGTGTACCGACCAACGCCTGTCTCCCGACCTACCCCGTAAGCCTGCCGTTACTGATCTTGCTGCTTGTTTGGACTGACTCCCTGGTAACCGACATTGGAACGAATAAAGGCTTATTCCGCACTGCTTACCTCTCACCTGAGTCGTGCATTTGGGTCCACCCCCGAGTCTCGTCCGTGACAGAACGATCTAGCCAAGAACATGGACCCAGCCGACTCTGAAGCCATTCGCCGTGCGCTGCAAGTGCAGGGCAAACGCCTGGGTGAGCAAGAGGCTGCTCTCCAGGGTATGACTCACCAGATCCAGGAGCTCTGCACCCAGCTGCAACCGTGGCTAGCCTCCCAAGCTAGCGCGGCCGCTCTTGTGCCTCCCCGTGCCACCATCACTCCGCTCTCTCGACCAGAGCGGTTCTCAGGCGACTCCGGTAACGTCAAGCCCTTCCTGGCGCAGTGCGATCTCCACTTTGAGCTGCAAGCTCCCGCTTTTCCCACAGACCGCTCCCGGATCGCCTTCGTGATTTCCCACATGACAGGGAGGGCGGAGGCATGGGCGAACGAATAAAGGCTTATTCCGCACTGCTTACCTCTCACCTGAGTCGTGCATTTGGGTCCACCCCCGAGTCTCGTCCGTGACAGGCAAATTCAAAATGAGCGTAGACCGTAGTGAGCAAACCTTTGTGTTCAAGGGCCACATTTGATTTTTATAATGGAGAAATGGGCCAGTCATCGAGGTTTTTAAAAAAATATCCATCCATCCATCCATTTTCTGAACCGCTTATCCTCACAAGGGTCATGGAGCACTGAAGCCTATCCCAGCTGTCATTGGGCGAGAGGTGGGGTACACCCTGAACTGGTTGCTAGCCAATTGCAATTGACCATGGAGACAGACAACAGGCACAAACACAATCAGACCTATGCGCAATTTAGAGTCTCCATTTAATGTTGCATGTTTTTTGGGATGTGGGAGGAAACCGGAGTGCTTGGAGAAAATCCATGTAGGCAGAGATAGAACATGCAAACTCCACACAGGGGGATGCTGAGAACTGTGAGGCCAACGTTCTAACCAGTTGCTCCACTGTGCCACCTCATATCAAATCAATTAGTAAAACTGACTTTTACCATCTGATGAACATACTGTATCTAGAGTGAAGGCTTGTATGTGTCAAGCAGACCAGGAAAAGATCATCTATGCTTTTATCTCAAGTAGATTTGACGATTGTAATGGTCTTCTGACCGGACTCCCCAAAAAATAGTATCAAGCAGCTGCAGTTCATTCAGAATGCTACAGCTTGAGTTCTGACCAGAACAAATCAGTCAGAAGAAATAACTCCCATTCTAAAATCTTTGCACTGGCCTTCAGTCAGCTTTAGAATCAATTTTAAAGTTGGTCTATAAATCACTAAATGGTTTAGGTCCTGAATACATGAAAGAAATGCTCATGGAATACAAACCCAGTAGGGCTCTGAGATTGACTTGACTCAGGTCTAATAATGGAAGGCAGATTTCAAAGCAAACACGGTGAAGCAGCATTGAGCTATTATGCTGCACACAATTGGAATAAGTTACCAACAGAGGTGAGGTCAGCCCCAAGTAGGAATGTTTTTAAATCCATGTGTTTTCCTCATGCTTTTCAGAGTATTTCCACTTTTCAGTGATATTCCTTGCACTGTATGCTGTTTTAATTGTACTTTTGTTTTCGTCTTTTAATTTTCTTTTCTAAATATTTTATTTCTTTGTATTTAAACAATTTCAATCACGTAAAGCACATTGAGTTTCACATATTGCAGGAGTCTTGATAATGTCAGCAGGCCGGATGAAAGAAAGGAGTGAGTCCTAGATGTCTGAGGGCCATATCTTGCCAACCCCTGGTATTGACATTCAATTCTGTTTTATTTATTGTTTGTATGATCGTTTTAGACTCATATGGCAAATAAAACACAACTGTCAGTCACGTCTTAATACTTTTTTCTCACATGAGAAACGGGGATGGATTTGATCAAAAAATATTGTGAATCAGATCCTGGAATAATACCTGGAAATAATATCTGACATTCAATCTCTTGTCTCCTATTCCCCTTTTGATGTCAAACTCAAATGTTTTCGGTCTAAAATTGGCCTCAGTGTTCCAGTGCTTTTGAAGGGAACGTGACTACCCCACTGTTCAACTATCTTTAGGATTTTTGCAGAAAAAAAATGGAATTGTGGATGAAAACTCATACCACATATCAGTTTTCCTAAAAGCATGTGTGAAACTAAAACAATGTATTGCAGTATACATCTTCTGATGAAACCAAACATGAACTTTTTTGGCCAATAGCAGTTATGCAGGATCTTACAAGATTGTTTCCTTTTTTAAACTTGAACAAAAACATTGAGTTAAGGTGGATTTAAGACTTATTTAAAACACTGCTTGTCAGCAACAAACCTGAAGATGTAAAGGAAATTTACCTTTCACCATGACAAAAACCCAAACCACATCAAAGATGAAAGTTTTAGAATGGCCCAGCAGAAACTAAACCTACTGTTAATTCATCCATCCATTTTTAGCTGGTTATCCTCACAAGGGTGTCAGAGTATGCTGGAGCCTATCCCAGCTGTTAACGGCCAAGAGGAGGGGTTCACTCTGAACTGGTTGCCAGGCAATCGCAGGGAGCATAGAGGGAAACAGCCGCAATCACAATCACACCTATGGGCAAATTAGAGTGTCCAATTAATGTTGCATGTTTTTGGGATGTGGGAGGAAACCGGAGTGCCCAGAGAAAATCCATGCAGGCACAGGGAGAACATGCAAACTCCACACAGGCGGGGCCAGGATTTGAACAACGATCCTCAGAACTGTGAGGCCAACGCTTTCTAGCTGCGCCATCGTTCCCCCTACTGGAAATCCAATTCCAAAAATATGTGAGCACAAGCGATATAGATATCCTCACATTCGGACACATTCTGTGTGCTTTTGCATAAAAGAGTGTGCAAATATTTCAAATGATATACCATGGTCTTGCACAACCTTTGTTTTCACACAAGAATCCTATATAACACTAAAAAGAATAAACGCCCTTAACGATAGAGCCTGAAGGAAGATTTCTGGGCACCTGGGTGGAGTTTACATTCTAACCATGAGATGGCAGCAGTGTATCTTTAAATAGTCGCATCCTATTTCGACCTGTGCTCTTTTCAAGTGTACTCGAAGCGTCTGCTTGCTTTGATAAAATGCAGTATGACTGACACAAAATGGAATAATCCGCAATATCCGTCCCACCCTGATCATCATGTAATTTCTTTGAGGCTATTTTACATTTCCATCCATCCATCCATCCATCCATCCATCCATCCATCCATCCATCCATCCATCATCCATCCATCCATCATCCATCCATCCATCTATCCATCCATTTTCATTGC
Source organism: Syngnathoides biaculeatus (assembly GCF_019802595.1). Classification (NCBI taxonomy): domain Eukaryota; kingdom Metazoa; phylum Chordata; class Actinopteri; order Syngnathiformes; family Syngnathidae; genus Syngnathoides; species Syngnathoides biaculeatus. The sequence continues at coordinate 33,924,016 of NC_084641.1, forward strand.
CGCTTATCCTCACAAGGGTCGTGGGGCGGGGTGGAGCCTATCTCAGCTGTCAACAGGCAGGAGGTGGGGTACACCCTGAACTGGTTGCCAGTCAATCGCAGGAGACAGACAACAGTCACACTCACAATCACACCTAGGGGCAATTTAGAGTGTCCAATTAATGTTGCATGTTTTTGGGATGTGGGAGGAAACCGGAGTGCCCGGAGGAAATCCACGCAGGGACGGGGAGAACATGCAAACTCCACACAGGCGGGTCCGGGATCGAACCCGAGACCTCAGAACTGTGAGGCCAACGCTTTGCAGCCGATGAACCATGCCGCCTATTTTACATTTCCCCTATTTTTTTGAGACTGTCATCACATTTATGTAAAAATGCTGCCAGCATATATAAAAGGAAAAACTGGTGGTTCCAGTTCAGATTCAGTTATGAGCTGTACTCTCGGCTTTGATGGACTACGTTGGGGATGTGATGGGTTTCATAAAAAAATCCCAATTGTTGTTTTTGTATGAACATGCAAACGATGTCTGGATTCGAGTTTCAGAGCTCACGGTGGCCGTCCGTGTACTTCACCGATACCAGGGACTGCGGGAGGACGACATGAGATGAGTGACCTCCAGAGCGTTGTCTCCTGCAAACAGTTGTTTCAAGAGAAGTACGAGCCGTCTCTTCAAAGCAATGCACTCTGAGCACATCAACTCTGCAAATTGAAAGTATTGCTTTTTAGGGCCCCATCGGTCACGCAGCCTGTTTTATCTTGATCTTTTTGTTTCTTCCCTCACATGGTACCTAAAGTCTTACCTCTATAGTTCGCTCCAGACACCACCACAGTGTATTTTGATGCGGTTAAAAATGCAAGTGTGCGTAGAATTTCAGTTTTAATTTAACAAAAGGTTTCTCTAGAATATGAGTTTTGGCCTCCAGGCAATACAGATGTTTTACAATCAGTATGAGTATGATTTAAGTCAAGTTTATTTGTATATGTGCAAGAGTCTCAAACGGCTTCACAGGCCCACAGTTGGCACTGATTGAGGACATCCACTCATCTAAATCCCCCAATCGGGGTAGGAAAAACCCAAAACCCCATATGGGGGAACTATGGGGCCTTAAAGTATTTTGACAATTAACGTACAAGAGACAATTTGACCAGATGGCTGAAGCATGAACCAGTTGACCAGTCCGGCATGGAGTTGACATCTGGCCGCTGTTGTGGTTGAACGACCAATGTGAAACCTAGCAGCAGTTCACCAAACCACTGGAAACGTTTAAGAAACAGATCATGGTCGAAAGCATATCAAATCACATCATGGACAAACAGTAGCCCTGCTAACACAATGGACTCCCTGGTGGGAATTGATTATGATGATGATGTGATTTTTGATGGAAGAAACACGGTATTTTGCCCACATTCAGCCAATTATTACAAACACAGTGTGCCCCTTCTCAGTTCAGATCAATGACCTCCATGTACCATGAAAACAACTTGACTTTTTCAAGAAAAATAAATGTATAACAGTGGTGCCTTGACTTCCAAGTGACCCAATTTTCTTTTTTTTTCTCGAGTTGGTTGGCAGATCAATTTTGCTTTGACATGAGGACAAATGCTGGCAAAAATGAGCAAACATGACAACAAGCAGTTTGGAAGATTTTTTCAAAAAAGAGGCCAAGTGCTTGCTTTTGGCTGTTTATTGACACTCGCAGTTGAAGTTTACTGCCCAATTGATCCGAGAAGAAGGAATTGTGTGTGTATTCAACTTTTGTTTGCCTTATAAAAAGTCTGATAGCTTAAAGCTAACACATATTGGGAAACGCCATAAACAGATTCACAAATCTATCATTGATATTGAGGTACATTAAAAATCAGTAACAGTAACAATACAAGAAGGTATACAGTAAAACAATACTCATAGCTGTATATTCTTTACCATCTGTTAAAAATGCAATATATTACTTGATTGCGTTGCATTTGACAGTCTTCATCAAATCCACATATAGTATGTCGGTTTGTTTGTTCTTTGTTCCCAATGTCATACCATGGCGGCACCGACTGCCGGAGACAATTTCCTTTTGTGTTGTTACATACTTGGCTATTAAAGCTGATTCTGATTCTGATTCTAATTATTATTATATTGCTCCTTGGTGACCAAGATGTGCACATTGGAAACAGATTGCCCATTGAATTAATGGATGAAATCATGATGTGCAAATAAAAATTTCTCTATATTCATCTTTAGATGTAATTTTTATATTTTTAATTATTACTTTCCCTTTTTATAAAGTATACTACTTATATATATATATATATATATTTCAATCCGACCATTTTCTGAGATACTTATCCTCACAAGGGTCGCGGGGAGTGCTGGAGCCTATCCCAGCTGTCATTGGGCAGAAGGCAGGGTATACCCTGAACTGGTTGCCAGCCAATCGCTGAGCACATTGAGACAAACAGCCCATTCACAATCACACCTCGGGGCAATTTAGAGTCTCCAATGAATGCATGTTTTTTTTAGGATATGGGGGGCAAACAGCAGTAATTGGAGAAAACCCATGCATGCACGAGTAGAACATGCAAACTCCACACAGATGGGGCCAGGATTTGAACGGTGGTCCTCAGAACTGTGAGGCCAAGGGTTGAACCAGTTGCATCACCATGTTGCATTATATTATATTGTTTAGAGTTTGAAGTTATTAGCATAATCACAGAACAAATTAAACTATATATTTGATTTTGAGCAGCCAAGTCACTGACCTGTTGTCTTCAAATTCCTTTTCACCTACTGAAGACAAAACCTGAAGGCCACAGCACACAAGCAGCAAGCGAAATCCTGAAAAAGGATCTTCGGGAAGGAATGAGGCTTTTTTATTTTATTATTTATTTTTATTTACTTTGTCCACATATTTTTGAGACCCACTTTCGTGATCGTGGGCTCATGAGTACTCGCATTATCCTCTCAGTAGGATAGTGGTAATCCTCCATAAAGCTTAAAAGTTATAGTATTGATTTATTTCCCCTCAGTAAACAAACCACTTTACTGAGTGTTTACACCAGATTTTCTTCTGTGCAGTAAAACATCTATAGTATACTGTCTATAAGAATGAAATAATAGATTTTTAAACCAGTTCTTTTGTATTATATATATACCGATGTGCCTACACAGAAAATCCGAAGAATCCAGTCATGATAAATCCAACAGCCTCGGCAGGTGAAATTTTACACGTGCGGTCACTGACCTTTACAGCATTAGGACACAAACCGAACGGACACTTACCCTCAAAGAAAAACATCATGACTCCTGAGTTCCAAACAAGCCCAACCCTCCTCAGTAAGGGCACGTGAATCCCTATCAAGGTACACAGCATGTGCTCCTCCTATATACAAGTGGAATGTGGTCACAACTGGCACTATAGTACTGGATGGGCGTATAAGCTGCATGTCACGAAAACTGACTTAGGCGTCAAAGAATTGCTGAAGGATCACTTCACCTGGCTGCTGTTCTAGGTACTCATGATTAGTTAGACACATTTCCTTGTCAAAGAACACTTGTTGGTAAATGCCTCTTCTTCTTCTGTACTCATATGATTGTCTCATAATTGGAATTCTTGTTTTGGAGATTCTTCATGAATTTTACTTTTGCTTTGCCTTTTTGAGATGAGTCAATATGCCATCTGGATCAGTGAAATTGCAAAGTATAAAAAAGCTTGGACAAGAGAATCACAGCTATGAGATTACGGATGAAGGTAAAACAGCTCCAGTCATCAATGAGAATTGCAGTTGAATCTCAATTAAATTGTTTCATATTTTCTCTGTTTTGCAGAACCAGCTGGTCCTTACATGTATGTATATTATATTTTATTTCATAGAGTTAGTACATTAGTAGTATGAAGTAGTATGATTTTGTATTGGCTATTATTGGGTACTTTTTTTGCTGCTCCTTTAAATCCATTTTTATTTGAACATACACTCTCTAGCCACAACATTATGAATAAAATACTTTGAGTCTATGGTGTGCTGAGTTTCCAATATTTTGCGGGCTCCTTCATGTATCTGAATATCATAAAAACCACTGAATATGATGCATGGCTATTGTAAAGCACTGCCAATTCTAATTACAATTCTCAAATAGTGTCAACGTTTGTAAATCCCGCAATTCTTTCAAACACAGCTGTTGTATTCAAATAGAAGTTTACCTAATGACAGGGTAGAGACTAATATTGAGTATGACTTCAATGTCTGCTGCCACACGTATGTAAAGTTTAGCAATACGTTTTAAATGTTGTACATAAGACTTCATTCTTTCATTCATTCATTTTCAGTACCCCTTATTCTCACTCGGGTCGCGGCCGTACTGGCCTATCCCAGCTATCAAGAGGCAGTCTACACCCTCAACTGGTCGCCAGCAAAATGCAGGGCACATAGAAACAAACAACCATCCACACTCACATCCAAACCAATGGGAAACTTCGAGTCCTCAATTAACCTACCATGCATTTTTTGGGAGGGTGTGGGAGGAAACCAGAGTACCCGGAGAACACCCACACAGGCACAGGGAACATGCAAACTCCACACATGGAGTTTGATTTGAACCTGAGTCCTAAGAACTGTGAGGCAGATGTTCATCGCTGCCTAAAACTAAATAGAATTCCCTAAATTATCCATGTTGTCGCTGATCAGATTAGTTGCTTGGCATGTGTTTTGTTTCTGTGCAGGACTATGACAGCTTCCAAGGAGAAGGCTACGTGAGTAGAACGGTTTTGGCAAAGACCTGATATTTCATCTCAGCAATAAAAAAAAAAAAATATATGGTAATATTTTCTTCCAAACAGAGGACAACAGGACAAAGAGCAGCCTGCAATAAGAGTTGGCTTCTTTCAGCTGGTAAAATCACAACAGTTGGCTTTCATGTCTTGACTTTTCATTGTTAATGCAGCATTCATTGTTGCAAACGTACTCTTTAATGCTTACAGTGAAGAAAATAAGTATTTGAACAGCCTGCTATATTGCAAGTTCTCCCACTTAGAAATCATGGAGGGGTCTGACCTTTTCATCGTAGGTGCATGTCCACTGTGAAAAAGATAATCTATAAAGAAAAATCCAGAAATCACAATTTTTTAATGATTTATTTGTGTGATACAGCAGCAGATAAGGATTTGAACACCTGAGAAAACCAATATTAATATTTGGTCCAGTAGCCTTTGTTTGCAATTACAGAGGTCAAACGTTTCCTGTAGTTCTTCACCAGGTTTGCACACACTGCAGGAGGGATTTTAGCAAACTCCTCCACACAGATCTTCTCTAGATCAGAGAGGTTTCTGGGCTCTCGCTGAGAAACACGGACTTTCAGCTCCCTCCAAATATTTTCTATTGGGTTTAGGTCTGGAGACTGGCTAGGCCACGCCAGAACCTTGATATGCTTCTTACGGTGCCACTGCTTGGTTTTCCTGGCTCTGTGCTTCGGGTCATTGTCATGTTGAAAAAGCCAGCCACGACCCATCTTCAATGCTCTGACTGAGGGAAAGAGGTTGTTCCCCCAAATCTCACAATACATGGCCACGGTCATCCTCTCCTTAATACAAGGCAGTCGTCCTGTCCCATGTGTAGAAAAACATCCCCAAAGCATGATGCTAATTGGGATGGAACTCATCATTTGTCTTCCTCCAAACACGGTTAGTGGACTTATGACCAAAAAGTTCCATTTTGGCCTCATCTGACCACAAAACTTTCTGCCATGACTCCTCTGTATCATCCAAATGGTCAGTGGCAGACTTAAGACGGGCCTTGACATGTGCTGGTTTAAGCAGGGGAATCTTCCGTGCCATGCACGATTTCAAACCATGACGTCTCGGTGTATTACCAGCAGTCACCTTGGAAACGGTGGTCCCAGCTCTTTTCAGGTCATTGACCAAGTCCTGTCGTGTAGTCCTGGGCTAATTCCTCACCTTTCTAAGGATCATTGAGACCCCACGAGGTGATATCTTGCATGGGGCTCCACTCTGATTGAGATTGACCGTCATGTTTAGCTGTTTCCATTTTCTAATGATTGCTCCAACAGTGGACCTTTTTTCAACAAGTTGCTTGGCAATTTCTCCGTAGCCCTTTCCAGCCATGTGGAGTTGTAAAATTTTGTCTCTGGTGTCTTTGGACAGCTCTTTGGTCTTGGCCATGTTACAAGTTTGAGTCTGACTGATTGTATGGGGTGGACAGGCGTCTTTATGCAGCTAACAACTTCACACATGTGCATCTGATTCAGGATAATACATGGAGTGGAAGTAGACTTTTAAAGGCTGACTAACAGGTCTTTGAGGGTCATAATTCTCGCTGACAGACAGGTGTTCAAATACCTGCAGCTGTATCACACAAATAAATTAAAAAAAAAATCATACATTGTGATTTCTTGATTTTTCTTTTTAGATTATCTTTCTCACAGTGGACACGCACATACGATGAAAATTTCAGACCCCTTCATGATTTCTAAGTTGGAGAACTTGCAATGTAGCAGGGTGTTCAAATACTTATTTTCCTCACTGTATATGCAGTTCCGTTTTGCCTCATGCAATGAAGTGCTGATGATGGTGATGGGAAGCATATGTGCCGTGCTGCACGGCTCAGCCCAGCCACTTATGCTGCTGGTGTTCGGCTTGCTTACGGACACGTTCATCGAGTATGACGTTGAACTGAATGAGCTAAGTGATGAGCGGAAGGAGTGTGTGAACAACACTATCCAGTGGAAGAACTACACTGACAACATGAACCAGTCAGACTCAGGGTCTCTGTCCTGTGGGTACGTTGGAAGTTTGAATGGCAAGGTTTTTATTTTGCGTGTGCGTAATGCATATCATGTATGCATGCTGATTTCAGGATACTGGACATCGAACACGAAATGACCAAATTTGCCTTCTATTATGTTGGAATTGGAGCAGCTGTATTTATTTTGGGATACTTTCAGGTCAGTAACTTCACCTAATGTCGGTACCATCTTGGGGAGCTCTCACCCCACACCTTTTCTTCCATCTGATTACCGACTATTTCTATCTCCCACCATTGGTCAAGTGTGAACACAAGAGTGTGATCCCACATAGTTTCTTGTGATTCATTTGATGCACCTTTTTTTTTTTTTTTGTATTGTGTGAAACAAAAACCTTGAAACAACTGGGAAATTGACTTGGTTTAAAAACCCATTGACTTAACACATTCAGAAGAAATGAGGCTGGGTGGTAAGTGAAGAAGCTACGTTGAATTAATGGTACATTGGTCATAGGTTTAGCCTTTTTTGCTCTGTGTGCTCTCCTGTTTTACATTTGACAACCTTATGTCTGACAGATCTCTCTGTGGGTGACTGCTGCTGCCAAGCAGATCCAGCTCATAAGGAAAATCTATTTCAGCAAAGTGATGAGGATGGAGATTGGCTGGTTCGACTGCACCTCGGTGGGAGAGCTCAATACGCGCATGTCAGAGTGAGTAGGCCGCTATCTCGCTATGTGGGGCAGATGGGGGCATCTGATGCCTGCTGACTGGATTATGACATGCTTGTGGCAACGCAGTGACATCAACAAGATCAATGACGCCATTGCGGACCAGGTGGCCATTTTTTTGCAGCGTTTCACCACCTTTGTCTGTGGCTTCTGCATCGGTTTTGTGAAAGGATGGAAGTTAACGCTGGTGATTGTGGCAGCAAGTCCACTAATTGGCATTGGAGCAGGCCTAATGGCTTTGGTGAGACTCTGCACCTTAAACTGCGCTTCCTTCGTCATGCTTTGATGTTCAGTTTGAAATGAATATGTGTGATGGTTTGCATTTACATTGATAGTACGACTCGTCCCATAATATTGTTCGGCATCCTTACATTTGGCCATCGAGATGATAGAATAAGATTCCTTTTCGATTCCTTGGAGAAGACTCATCACTTCTATGCTAAAATAAGAATACACAGTGAAATGATCCCAAAAATATTAATAAAGACATTTCTTTTTACCGAACATTGTGTCATATGCAGTGTGCGGGTTTCTCCTTAAGGAATTAATTGGTGATGTATTGAATCACACTCTTATTATGTGACAGTCAGGATTGCTGACGCTGTTGTCACTATCCCGCATGCACACCCTGCAATGGGAACACAAAGAAGATTTGGATTTACTTTTTCCAACCATAATTTAGTGAACTGAACTATACAACGGGACTTTGTGGAATTGTGGATTCTTCAGAAGCGTTTGGCTTGACATGACTTGACTTCTTTGCTGAAACTTTGTGTCCAGTTTGTGGCTAAGCTGACTGGCATGGAGCTGCAGGCCTATGCTAAAGCGGGAGCCATTGCAGATGAAGTCCTCTCTTCCATCAGAACAGTGGCTGCTTTTGGTGGGGAGAAAAAAGAAGTTCAACGGTATGCATGAAGAAAAATATACAACTTTTGATTTTGGCTCAGTCTTCCATGATATTAAATTAAAAAGAATCTCTGACCTTTTCTTTGCAGACAGAAGGAGTATTTCTCTCAAACTTCACCAATCTGTCTAGATCTGTTTGTGAGCACTTCCCCTTTGCTGAGATTCTCCATCCACCCCAGGGGTGCGGCATATCAAGATCCTGATTAGACAGCATAGTTAATGTACAGGTGTGCCTTCAGCTGTCCACACACAAAAAAACACTATAACTGGTAAATGGGGAGTTTACACACACTCTGCTTTTGTGTGTGTATGTGTGTGACCATTGAGGGGGGGCACCATTCATCAGGCTCTCTATCTGTTATGCCACTATTTGCCTCATGCAGTGCAACACATTTCCTTCGCAAAGAGTTGATCAGGTAGTTGATTATGGTCAGTGGAATGTTGGTCCACTCCAAACCAATGGCTGCAAAAAGTAAATGGCAATTGGTAGTAAATGGAACACTGTATGGGCTGATCCAGAACATCCCAAACATACTCAATGGAGAAGTTGTCCAGTGAGTATGCTGGTGTCACGGTCGGGGCTGCTGAAGGCAAAGAAGGCAAGGAAAAAACACAGTGGACCCAAGTGCAGGGATGCAGGGACGCAAGGCAGAAGTCCAGGAATCTCCAAAAATAATATTCAATTTGAAAAACGGCAAATCAAACAGTCCAATAACTAAATAAGCAAAGTAACAAAGAAAACCTTAAATAAACCTAAACACGACATGATGTGGCACAGAGAGACAATGGCATGGCCACGGACAAACGTGACGTCGACGACCATTAGAGTGACAAGAACTGAAAGAAACCAGGGAGTTGAATGCACAGAGATGGGTGAGACAACGAGGAACGCTTGGACAAGACATGAGGGGCAGGAGGGAGGTGATTGGTCAACACAATGGAGGACGTTAAACATGAACAGGTGGACACAACTAACAAAATGAGCACACAAGACATGGAAAGGATGGAGCACAGGAAACATGAAACACAAACAACGCAAACAAAATGTTGAGCATGACAGCTGACCATTCAAGAAATGGAATTTTTTCAGTTGGCAGGAATTGTCCAGGTTCTTGCGACACAGGTGTGTGCAGTTTCATGCTGCAATATCTGTTGGGTGTCCTGGATGAATAACAACAACAAGGCTCAGGATCTTGTCATGGAATTTCTATGCATCTAAAATCTCATCAGGAAAATGCTCCTGTGTTTATTGTCCATAATACTCTGCCTGCCCAAACTATAACCACACCACCACCATCCGCTACTTATCCACAGTGTTAACATTAGCAAACCACTCACCCACATGATGGCATACAAACTTGTCTGCCATCTGCTCCGTAAAGTGAAAACTGGAATTCATCTGTGAAGAGAATGCCTCTCCAAATTGGCAGATGCCATTGAAATTTGTGACCATTTGCCCACTCAAGTCAGTTACGCTGAGCGATTGTTGCTGCAGCTGTCTAAGTGGCTGGTCTCAATTTATCATGGATGTGGAGATCCTGGGCTAGTTTCTCTCCACATGGTCTGCCAAATTCTCTGAAATGCCTTTGGAGACAGCTTATGGTTGAGAAATGAACATTCCGTTCCCAGGCAACATTCCTGCAGTCAACATGCTGATTGCAATCTCCTTCAAAATTTTCACCATCTGTGGCACTGTGCCCGCATGATATAACCACACATTTTAGAGTGACATTTTAATTGGGGTCAACCCAAGACACAAATATGCAATATGTCAAAATCAATATATTGATATGGAATGCTTATAAGGTGGATGTATTATTTCAGCAAAGGAAAAGTGCTTACTAAGATTTGAGCAGATTTTAAACACAATTTGAGAGAAATAGGCCTTTTTTGTACAGTCTTAGATCTTAGGTTCATCTTGTGAAAAATGGGACCAAAAACAAGTGTTGTACTTTTTTACTCTGTGTACATAAACAACATTGATTGAAAATATTGAATTAAGAGTGTAGAATGGTAGTCTAGTGGTAAGCAAAGTTGACATCTGAGCTCTAGCTTTCCCGTGTGTGAATATTCTCCATGTTTTTGCATTGGTTTTCTCAGGGTACTCCAGATTCCAAAAACGCTCAGGTTCATTGACGACTGTAAATTGTCCATAGGCGTCATTGTGAATGGTTGTTTGTCTGTATGTTCTCTGCGATGGGTTGGCGACCAGTCCAAGGTGGATCCTGGATCTCGGCCAAATCAGCAAGGCGAGGGTCATATGCGTCCCCAAGGACAACAAGCACTACAGAAATGGATGTTATGTTATGAGTTAAGTCTTTAACAAGAAAACTGCTCCTGTTCCCTCCAGTTATGACAAGAACCTAGTCTCAGCACAGCGCTGGGGCATCAGAAAGGGTTTGATCATGGGCTTTTTCACTGGATACATGTGGCTGATTATCTTCCTGTGTTATGGCCTGGCTTTCTGGTATGGCTCCAGTCTTGTCATAGACACAGACGAATACTCACCAGGGACACTTCTTCAGGTAACACCAGCCCATGCTGCCAATATATGATAATATGCAGCTTTTCGACCGTTTTCTTGGTCATCTCTGCCCTCAAGCTAATGTGTCAGGGATAGGCAGTAAAGAGAATGTGGCCAAAAGAAGCTAATTTTCTTTTCACAGAAAGTGTCATTTTGCCTGGTGTCACAATTAGCTACTTATGTTTTGAGTGGCGTTGTCGCTACAGTACCACGTACAAAGGCAAAAATAATCAAATAGCCAACACCTGGGAGATGTTACTAGTGGAAGAAAACAAAAAATAACAAGAGATCGTCTTCCTCATACAGTATTTACTAAAGCTATTGAAAGTTCGTTTCATATACAGTATGTTTATTACATGGTAGTTACATAATACTTGGTGAGTTGATTGAAGCATTTAGAGGTCAGAATCTAATATAATCTATGAATGCTTATAATACATTTCAAATAAGAATTATCAATAGTTTAACCTACATTTTTACTGTGCTGCTCATAAAAAAAAACAAACGAAAAAACCCCACTCTGCTAATTCTGGCCCTCAAGGGGAATGGAACAAACATTTGTTGCCCTGTAGCGTTCATCAAAGCTGCCCATCCCTGTAATGGGTCATTATATTTCCCCAAAGAGCTTGTTAAAATTTAATATCTGCTTCAGTACTATGATGAGCTTTGCTTTTTACTTGGGAAAACTGTAGCTGAGACACATACCATCAAAGTCCTTGTTTTACACAGACATTTTAGACAACTTATAACGGGAACACTTTGAAACTAAAATTCCTCTTATCCTTTGGTGTATACATTTTTGTCATTTTATGGGGATACCTATAACATGATTACCTTGTACGATAATCTTTCACAATCTTTCTAGGTATTCTTTGGTGTTCTGATCGCAGCCATGAATTTGGGACAGGCCTCGCCATGTCTGGAGGCATTCGCTGCAGGCCGAGGAGCTGCTACCATCATCTTTGAAACCATTGAAAGGGTAAAAAATGTTTGGTGGGGTAACATTGATATTGTCATCACGAAAAGTAGTTCTGTTGTGGCATTAACATGACTCCCCTCCACTCTTTTTTTAACTTTTTCAGGAGCCTGAGATTGACTGTTTATCTGAGGCAGGATATAAACTTGATCGAGTCAAAGGTGACCTTGAATTTCATCATGTGACCTTCCACTACCCTTCTCGACCTGAAGTCAAGGTATGTGACTCGTTTTTTGTAATTGCAATATATTGATGAAGATATGCTTCTAACCTGACAGTTGTGCCATCTTCTGCTCAGATCTTGGACCAGCTCAGTGTCTTAGTGAAGTCAGGCGAGACCACAGCCTTTGTTGGGCCGAGCGGTGCGGGGAAAAGCACAGCTGTCCAGCTCATTCAGCGCTTCTATGACCCCAAAGAGGGCATGGTAGGATCCGCAATCTGATTCTGATGTTGATGTGTGCAGGGACTAAAGATTGCTTTTCTTTCACCTTTGTTCTTGTCATTTTAAAAATAACCATCCCCTGAGGATGATAAACTGTTTCATTATTTTTCCATTTGGTAGAAATAAGGCTCATTTCCCCCCCAGTTACTGAATTTAAAGACTTCACTTTCATAGTGCAGTCTGCTTCTAGCCTCTTGGTATTTGAATCTGTCTTTTTTTTTTTTTTAAAGAGGGGGGCTGGCAGCAGACAAAAAAAAAGAGCAGTGCTGTACTTTGGCAAAATTATCCACCAATTTTAGTTGTACCAGCTGCTATCTGGGTTTTAGGTGACCCTGGACGGTCATGACATCCGCGGGCTAAACATCCAATGGCTGCGCTCGCTCATCGGTATCGTGGAGCAGGAGCCTGTGCTGTTCGCCACCACCATTGCCGAGAATATACGCTATGGTCGACCTGGCGTCTCAATGGACGACATCATCACTGCCACCAAAGAGGCCAATGCATACAACTTTATCATGGACCTGCCACAGGTAGCGATCCAATACCCGTTTGGAGGACTTGGATGTTTTTAAAACCTAATTTGCTGTGATTTCATAGAAATTTGACACCCTAGTCGGGGAGGGTGGTGGTCAGATGAGTGGCGGTCAGAAGCAGCGGATTGCCATCGCTCGGGCGCTGGTAAGGAACCCTCGCATCCTGCTGCTTGACATGGCCACTTCTGCCTTGGACAACGAGAGTGAGGCTGTGGTACAGGAGGCCTTAGATAAAGTAGGTTGGAGCCCTCCCTCAGCAGACAATTCACTAGGTTTTTTTTACGTAGTGTGAATTTACAGCAATAGTATTGTACTACTTTTAGACCAAAGAGGCCCAACTGTGTGTGGAATTGAGTTTTGATTAAATAGCTCGAATCAAGACGTGCGAAAGGCATTGCACTACTTGGCTGCAAACAGCAAAGGAGCTGCAAATTTTGTCTCAACTAGTTTGTGGTCTAAAGCAGCGATTCTCAAAGTGTTGTAAAACTACCACTAGTGGCACATGAAGATCCTCAATTGGTAAGTGAAAGAATGACTCTCCAAGTACAGTTTAGTTCTATTTAACGTTCGAGTTCAATACATTTGAAATTAATCATTATGAAATGTTTGTTTTAAAATATTTATTTTAACTTAATGACACTTTTTAACTCTTAAAATACAATTGATTATTTTAGTCATTTTTTTCATTTCCCCATACAGAAGCACAGTATTAATGTTTATTTTTTATGAACACTTAGAGCTACTACACTACTATTTTAATAATGATGATTATAGTGGTAATTAGATTATTATTATTTCTCCTATAATCTCCTTCTACTGTCAGTGGGAGTGCCACTATTATTACTACTAGAGTATGAGTACAAATAAGAATGTCAACTCCATGAGTTTTGTTCGCTGCAACTCAGTTTAGCACAGAGAATAAATGTAAGGAACTTGCTTATTCTACATTTTCTTTCAATTTCTACATGACTGGGGAGTTTCTTTAGGAGATGTTGCATAATTAAAAAGGACTACAGTAAATTGAAAAATATTAATTGTGCCACAATGAACACATAATTGATAAATAATGTTAGCTTCTGTTTCTGGTAATTGAGGCTTTTATACTCAGAACAGTAGCAATTATTCTCAAACTGTATTTATAAAAATTGATCTTTGATGCTGAAGGTGCGCATGGGACGAACCACCATCTCCATTGCTCACCGGCTGTCCACTATAAAGAACGCTGATGTGATTGTGGGCTTTGAGCATGGCCAGGCAGTCGAGAGGGGCAAGCACAGTGAGCTGCTGGACAGGAAGGGCGTCTACTTCACCCTTGTCACCTTGCAGAGCCAAGGAGACAAGGCCCTCAACGAGAAGGCTCGGCAAAGTTGGTTCTCGACTTACTGATTCCCGCGAACAAGTTTTACTTCTACTCACAATCCTTACCGCTCTCAGTGGCTGAAAATGAGGCGGACGGACCAGAGAAGCTCAGCCTGTCCAGAGCCGGCAGCTACCGGGCCAGCATGAGGTATCAAAACACAACCATCTTTCCAATTTGTATACTGTGCCATTTACCACAAGCAAGCCAGTCAGTCGCAGCTGACTACGGGTGACAGATCTCATACACATTTGACCCATTACAGGACTGACACATAGACCACCATTAACACTTAAGATTGAACTTTTTAACATACATCCAAACTCACTACTTTTGCTGCAAGGGAGTTGTGCAAATTAACATATATCTTATGTCGTATCCAAATGCTTGGTTCCAACTGTACATTTAGACTGGCTAATTACCTCCTCTAAGTGTAACTCATTGTTGGTGCACAGAATTCCACATAAACTCCATGACTGATTTGCAGGAAGATTTATGGAATGGTCAAACGTGCATGGGAAAACGGATTCAATTTTATTCAAGACACAAATAAACATGCAGATGAGATAAATGATTGTATTTTCAATGTGTCAGCTACCAGTAGATCTGCTTGCCTCTGCACACGATTACAAACAATAGAATCAATGAATCATCATGTTATGGATCATTCTTCATGAACCCAAAAGTAGCCTACTTTGACATTGGCACAAGCAGCGTGGGATCAATTCCTGCTCAGTGATGGTGTCAATATCTTGCCTGAGACTGACTGGCGACCAGTTCAGGGTGTAGCCTGCTTTTGCCCATTATTAGCTGGGATAGCCTCCGTCACGCACATGACCCTTGTGAGGATAAGAGGCTTGGACAATGGACATTTGTTTGGAAAGTTACATTTCTCTTGTTGCTCTTTCACTAGGCTAGTTTTTAATGGGAAGATGCCTTGCTGTCTCTTGAGTTAATCAGGGATCCGTGTCTTATACTGTATGTACGGCGGTTGATTCAAACTAAAAAAGTCTTCATTATTTGGGGCTTTTGCACACTTGTTTGACAGAGCCTCCATCCGCCAGAGATCCCGATCCCAGCTATCCAATCTGATTCCGGAATCTTCTGTTCCCATTGTTGGCGAGTTGGGCCCCAGAGCCTATTCAGTGTCTCAAGCAGACAAATCCAAGGTGGGTACATGAGTGGGTGTGTTGCCCTCTGATAAATAGATGGGTGGATGGCCATTTCTTGTGTTTACATAACTCCAGAATTAAAAGCTTTGTTAAATGTCTTTGCATTGTGATGCTGAATATTCAGAATGTGATCCAAGAGGAAGAAGATGAGGACCCAGTTGAGCCTGCACCAGTTTCCAGGATCTTGAAGTACAACTTGCCCGAGTGGCCATACATGGTTTTTGGATCTTTGGGGGCGGCTGTGAACGGAGGAGTCAACCCTGTCTACTCATTGCTTTTCAGTCAAATCTTGGCGGTGAGGTTACATTAGAATGATAGGACTGACAAAAGGAAAGTGGTCAGTTGTCTCTTTTCTTTGTGTTTGCAGACTTTCTCAGTTACAGATACTGTAGCTCAGAGAAAGGAGATTGATAGCATCTGCCTATTTTTTGTAATGGTCGGCGTTGTCTCTTTCTTCACTCAAATGCTGCAGGTAAAGTAACAGTTGGCTTGAACAATACTGATTCCTTTAGTGTCCTTTCTGCGTCAATGCTGGGAAAGACATGAAAGACCAAAACCCACCCCAATGATCCAGGATTTCCCATTATACTGAGGGTTGCTGTTATTATTATTGTTTTTAAATTGTTAGTCTTGGGACGGACCTCTAATTAATCACAGGTTGTAGTAGACCTTTCAGTTATGCCTCGATTTTTATTGTTGATCTCATAAAGGCATTTCAAACAGTTGGATATTTCTAAATTTTTAAGAAGTTTGGAGAAGACACTTTTTTTGGACAATCCTGCCCTAATTTTATTTTTATTTCTTTTCTCTGTGCGTGTTCAAGGGTTATGCCTTCTCCAAGTCTGGAGAGCTCCTCACCCGCAGGTTACGTCGCCTAGGCTTCCACGCCATGCTTGGCCAGGAGATTGGTTGGTTTGATGATCATAAAAACAGCCCTGGAGCTCTGACCACACGACTGGCGACTGACGCCTCACAAGTCCAAGGGGTGAGGCATGGACAAACAACGACACCGCAACCTAATAAATTATTATATTTGTATCAAGAATACAGTCAAGCATTTTATACAACAAAAGTGGCAAAAGGCTAAATGTTATACATGCAGTGGAACTGCCACAGTCAAAATAAATGCAATCCAGGAAACTCGTTGCGACCTCTTATTTGGATAGCTTTTGAAATATATATATATATATATATATATATATATATACATATTATATTATATATATGCTGGTACGCTGGGGCAGCTGTAAAAAGTTGGCCTCACAGTTCCGAGGACCAGGGTTCAATCCCAGCCCTGCCTGTGTGGAGTTTGCATGTTCTCCCCGTGCCTGTGTGGGTTTTCTCAGGGCACTCCGGTTTCCTCCCACATCCCAAAAACATGAATTCATTGGAGACTCTAAATTGCCCCGAGGGGTGATTGCGAGTGCCACTGTTGTCTGTCTCCATGTGCCCTGCGATTGGCTGGCAACCAGTTCAGGGTGTACCGTGTCCTACCCTATGACAGCTCGGATAGGCTCTAGTAGTTCCCCAATCCTTGTGAGGACAAGCGGCTCATAAAATGGATGGATGGATATACAAAGTGTCAAATCGCCATCATAAAAACTTCATTAATTATATTTACAGGTGTAAAAAAAAAGTAACGTGCTGTCTTAACGTTGGAATCTTACTGCTTTGAATCCGAGTGTAAAGTACTTACCTCACTTACTTCTGGTGTGTAGTCATGCCCAATTAGTCCTTGGAAAATGAAAATACATTTGAAACACCGCAGAGAACAGTGTTATAACCAACCCTGCTAAGTTTGGTTAAAACACACCAACAAACAAGGTTACAAAATCATGAAATATCACTCACTTCTTTCTGCTCCGGAATGCTGTGGATTCATCATCTATAAATAAAAGATGAAATCCTTATCAATCGCATCATATTGATCTGTTGGGTGCCAAATCCAAATGTTTTCAGATTATTGGAAAAAGAAATGACTACAGACTGCACAAACTTTCTTCTCCAAAGGCCACTGGCTCCCAGATTGGCATGATTGTCAACTCTCTGACCAACATTGGAGTGGCCATCCTCATGTCCTTCTACTTCAGTTGGAAGCTGACACTGCTCATCCTGTGCTTCCTGCCATTTATCGCTCTGTCGGGTGGTTTCCAAGCCAAGATGCTCACTGGATTTGCCAAGCAGGACAAACAAGCTATGGAGGCTGCAGGACAGGTCAGAATCCAATTAGATTGATGTGGCAAATGACATCAAATTGAAAAGTTGCACTTTGACAGTTCGTAATCCTGCTTGACTTCCAAGTGACAATAGCTGAGGTACCTCCTGAGAGGAGCTGAGCTTATTTTTAGCTCTTTGGCTCAGCTTCCATTTGCACATGTGGCTCTGTGCTGCTGTCACTGGGTGAGACAGGCCCACTACCAGACGGTACTCACTGGAAAGGTTGGCAATGATGTTTGAAGCTCCGTTGACTCACACCCACAGGGAAACAGCAAGATCTTTCACAAACTCAATGCCGAAGAAAAAGTTACCTAAAGTCCAACTGTTCTCAACTTTCTTTCCATAATTACTGTGTATGTAAAAATTAACACAATGCGAGTTCTTCCTGAAAATGAAATAGAGAACAATATCTAGCTAGGGATTTTCACACCACATCACACTTTCACACCTTTTATATACTTTGCAGATTTCAGGTGAAGCCCTCAATAACATTCGCACCATTGCTGGCCTTGGAAAGGAGCGAAATTTTGTGGAGACGTTTCATGCGCAGCTGGATGCTCCATACCAGGCAGCCCTGAAGAAGGCTAACGTCTACGGGGCTTGTTACGGTTTCGCCCAATGTGTCGTCTTCTTGACCAACTCTGCCTCCTATCGCTTTGGGGGCTACTTGGTTCGCCAAGAAGGGCTCCATTTTAGTTTGGTGTTCAGGTACGAGACATATAGAGTTAGCGCAGCCAAAATACAAAATGACACATGAAATATCCCAGATGTTTGTGAGTCGAAGTGTGTGCTGCTGAGGTTTTCAGGGCAAACGCAGTACTTTTAAAAGATACTCAGAAAAGAATACAGTACCTCTATTTAAACCAGCAATGCTAAGGTTAGATTTTTTGAATTGATCACTTTCTAGTTCCCAAGATAAGAGTAGCTTTATTTTCTCTGCGGGGTCCTACACTCTAAAAAGCCCAGAACCCTCCTTTTCTTTGTGGGAAATGAGCACTTATTTTATCTCGTGCAGGGTCATTTCTGCCATTGTCACTAGCGGCACAGCCCTGGGAAGAGCCTCCTCCTACACTCCTGACTATGCCAAGGCCAAGATTTCAGCTGCACGTTTCTTTCAGCTGCTGGACCGAGTGCCCAAGATTAGTGTCTACAGTGACAAAGGAGATAAATGGGTATGTGGGATCATATTCAGATATGCGTTATATAATATGATGCCACATTGCTTGTACCAGATATTCAGGCTTTGCGGAATCAATGCCCACCAACCCCCCATATTCGGCTCCCTTTTCACCGTGGCAGGTAGCGCAGCCGACCGCACTAGTCACTTTGGCCTACATCATGGTGTCAAACTCAAGCTCGCCACAATATTTTATGTGGCCCGCAAAGGCAAATCTAGTGTGTCAACTTCCATGATTCTTGTGAAAATTTGTACCATAAATGATAACGAGATATTACAAGCGTTTTTATGTTACAAAACATGAACAATAGTTGAAAAACTCATCAGCCTTGATTTCTGATTCCAAAACTAGTTCATAAAGTGATGTAAATATGATGAGGCGATTAAATATTTTTTATGGTTTCACAGTCATCACGTTGTGTGAATGAAACAATCAGTCAATAATTTGTTTGACACCCCTGGCCTACACGATATGTCAAGTGTGTTGGAGTAATCTGGCTTTGTGCAAACGTGGAGGCAATTTCGGTAAGGGCAACCTCCCCATTAAAGGCAGCGGAGGTTCACTGAAAATAAATCAGAACTTGCTCATTTCTCAACCAATTTTTACAAGGTTTACTTTTTGCTTTGTCAATGTTAAAGCATCTGCTAGTACAGAACATTGGGAAAAGTGCCGACAAAAATCTATGTAAGGTTATTCTCAGTTCTCCATGTGTGCCCCCCAAAATATTTATTGAAATGCATTATGTGAAAATTAATACAAGGCACTGACCAGAGAACTAAAAAGGACAACAATTTTACATCATTACTACTTTTTTTGAATTGTTCACCTGGTGGAGAACTCCTGCCTCCCCTTCCTAATCAATGTGGTACTACACTGTCGAAACACAAGTCTCATTTAGGAGTTAACTAAGTGGACCTATGTCCATAATGTGAATGTCCGTAAGTAGTACTATATTACGAATTTGCTATACTTTGAGGGTGCAAAGGCTGAACCGCATTCCCTGTATTCCCAAAAGTAAACTAAACCTTCACACGCCTTTTGTTTGCCCCACTCCCATCTTTTTTTTTTTTTTTTTTACCAGGAAAACTTCAAAGGGAACATTGAGTTCATTGACTGCAAGTTCACTTACCCCACTCGTCCAGACATCCAGGTCCTCAATGGACTGAATGTGGCAGTGAAGCCTGGCCAGACGTTGGCCTTTGTGGGTAGCAGCGGCTGCGGGAAGAGCACCAGCGTGCAGCTTCTGGAAAGATTTTATGACCCCGACAAGGGCAGAGTGGTGAGGTTGTCCCAGCCGAATGCTGTGCATGATCATTGGTTTCACAATATTGTGCTTTTCTACATTCCATCCATCCATCCATCCATCCATCCATCCATCCATCCATTTTCTTAGCCGCTTATCCTCACAAGGGTCGTGGGGAGTGCCGGAGCCTATTCCAGCTGTCAACGGGCAGGAGGCAGGATACACCCTGAACTCGTTGCCAGCAAATCGCAGGCCACATAGAGACAAACAACCACACTCACAATCACAATCACACCTAGAATCCCCAATTAATGCATGTTTTTGGGATGTGGGAGGAAACCGGAGTGTCCGGAGAAAAACAACGCAGGCACGGGGAGAACATGCAAACTCCATACAGGCATTGAACCCGGGACCTCAGAACTGTGAGGTCAACGCTTTCCAGCTGCTCCACCGTGCCGCAGCTTTTCTACATTCCATTCAACAAAATTGAAGAGTGTTTTTAATTTTTACTATGATATCTAAAGTACTAAGCAAAGCAAAGGAAAGAAAATTCATTTGTGTTGCACACTTCATACACAAGATAATGCAATGTGCTTTGATTAAAGGCATTTGAAAACAAAGAGATAAAACATTTAAAATTACAATAAACAATAACAACAATAAAAATGACAAATGACAAAATATATTTTAAAACAAGACTGTTTAAACTGCATACAGTGCAAGTAATATGATCAAAAAGTGGGTATATTCTAAAAAGCATGAGAAAAAGAAGAGTTTTCAACCTGGATTTAAAAACATTCCCACTTGGGGCTGACCTCACCTCTGTTGGCAACTTATTCCACTTATGTGCAGCATAATAGCTCAATGCTGCAGAGCTCTACTGGGTTTGTATTCCATAAGCATTTCTTTCATGTGTTCAGGACCTAAATCATTTAGTGATTTATAGACCAGTAGCAGAACTTTAAAATCTATTCTAAAGATGACCGGAAGCCAGTGCATTGACTTTAGGATTGGAGTAATATGCTCTGACCGCTTTGTTTTGGCCAGAACGCGAGCTGCAGCAGTCTGAATGAGCTGCAGCTGTTTAATACTCTTTTTTTTTTTGGGAGTCCAGTCAGAAGACCATTACAATAGTCAAGTCTACTTTAGATAAAAGCATGGGTGAGCTTTTCCCGGTCCGCTTGACACATATAAGACTTCACTCTAGATATGTTCTTCAGATAGTAGAAGACAGTTTTTGTGATTGATTTGATATGATTGTTGAAAGTCAAATCGGAATCAATAAGAACACCAAGGTTGCGGACTTGGTCTTTGGTTTTTAAAGGGGAAATCCAGTGGTTTGCATGAACAATGTATCCAATAGTTCATGTAATATGTACTCTATTTTGACAATGTGATGTTGAATCCTCTCTCACTTAATAGTGTTTTGAGAAGATTTTTATCGAAACTAAGAATTTTCAGGGTTGCTGCCATTTTCGCGAGTCACATGACTTACGTGCGCTGATGTGACATGTAAGGTGCTGCACCAAAGCCTCGATTATATTGTGCCCAGCCGGGCCAGCAGTCGCAGATGTTTTTTTGGACGGGAATGATGCGGAGGCTGACGAGCGAGCTCCGGCGGACGCTGAAGCTCAGCTCGCGGCCTCCAGGTAGGACCTAAACCATTTAAGGACCGTTCCATTTAGTCCTACCCACATTTCCAACCTGTCAGCAGTATATTGTGATTTACCGTAAAAAAAAGCTGCACTGAGATCCAACAAGACCAAAATTGACACCTTTCCTGAGTCAGTATTCAACCTTATATCATTTAGCAGTTTGATAAGAGCAAATTCTGTACTGTGATGAGTTCGGAAACCTGATTGAAATTTGTCAAAAAGTCCATTTAAATTCAAGAAATTGCTGAGTTAATTAAAAATAACTTTTTCAAGAATCTTGGCTATGAACGGGACTATTAAAAACACCTTCCAATGTAACATATATATATGAATACAGTTTGTTGATCGGTCAGAAATACTGTACAGTACACACAACATACATTATAACACAATGTCTTGCATTTACATTGCTACAAATGTGACAGGTATTTATGTCAAAGTTCAGCAAATATTTCAACAATTATTTTCTTTTACTAATAATCCATTGTGAGGTGGCACAGTGAAAGAGCTGTAAAGTGTTGACCTCACAATTCTGAGGACCCGGGTCCAATCCCACCCCACCTGTGTGGAGTTTGCGTGTTCTTTTGTACGGGCACTCCAGTTTCCTCTCACATCCCAAAAACATGCAAGATAAAATGGAGACTCTAAATTGCCCCAAGGTGTGATTGTGAGTGTGACTGTTGTCTGTCTCCATCTGCCCTGCGATTGGCTGGCAACCAGTTCAGGGTGTTCCCCGCCTCCTGCCTGTTGACAGCTGGGAGAGGCTCCACACACTCCCGCAACGCTTGTGAGGATAAGCGGCTAAGGAAATGGATGGATAATCCATTGTGCTCAAGTTTTCGCTTTTTTGGGGGGTTAAATGCTGTTCCTGGTAATGACTGTAGTTTGCCTGGAAAAACCGAGGTCAAAATATATAGCTTTCAGCATTAAATAGTTGAGGCAGATGTGACCTTTAATAAAATGTCAAACGTCATTTTGGAATAAATCTTAAGGCATCACTGAGAAAGTTGTCAAACAATGGCATCTGGAGATTTAACATACTGGGCATTTAAAATATTGCTAAATCTCCAATTCTCGCTCACATTTATGTGAGACAATTTTGCAGTGTGTGTCCTGGGAGAACTTATCTATATTGGAGGTTGACTCTCGTGGCAGAGAGAAATCCCTGCCAAGATGTTAAAGGTCTTAATTGAGCTTGAAGTGCCTTGGGAGCTCATAGTCCAGATCCTGGGAGATTTAAAAAGAGAAATTACACAGTTAGAAGGGACATTACGTAAAAGCTCATTAAGTCAATTGTATGACTACTCTTTGATTATAACACTGGCTCCTACTAATGCTAAATTCAATTGCCTCTTACAGATGATCGATGGGCGCGACTCGACTCTTGTCAACGTGCCTTTCCTGCGATCCAAAATTGGCATCGTGTCCCAGGAGCCAATCTTGTTTGACTGCAGTATCTTGGAAAACATCAAGTACGGCGACAATTCACGGGAAATTAGCGTGGATGAGGTCATCTCTGCTGCCAAGAAAGCGCAGCTCCACAGCTTTGTCATGTCTCTACCTGAGGTAGGTTCCTGTTTGTAAAGGAGAACTGAGGACTCATAAGGATGGTTGGCGCAAATCACATGAAGGCTAAACACAGGAATTAGTTTCTTTGAATGTTAAGGTGGTTCGATCAGTCAAGTCAAACAATTCAGAAGGTAGAAACACAAAGGGAGCAATAATAAGATCATTGGTCATTGGTCAGAAAGGGAGCCATTACATCACAGGTGTCAAGATGAAAGGTAAGAACACATACTAGTTTCATGGAAATGCCCTCGACCTCTGGCGCTGACATAAGCAGGCTCACGCAGATTTTGACCAAAATGTGGGTGCTCCAAAATCTGTCTGAAAATCAAATATTGTATGTCAAGATGAATTTTTTTCTGAAGACAGTGTTTTTCGTCTAAAACTGCGGAATAAGTGCCACCATTCAGAGAATTAGAGAGGTTGTTTAACAACTTAAAAGGTTTACAAAGAATCAACTTTAACAAATGTGGTGTAACCTGAAGTTGAGTCGTGTTACTGATTAAATTCCCTCATTTTACACGTGTAAAAGGAAGTCAAAGACTATCATTAATGAGAAGTAAACACAAGTGTATTACTACGGTACTGTTGTACCTTTGCTCTCGTTCAAAAGTGCATTCAAAATCACTCCTTTACTTCTATATAGTGTCCCATATGACGAGTTTGTAATGCTGCTTAAATGTGTAGTGAGCATAAATTATGCCCTATATACTTGTAGTGCCCTCAGTATATCCCACAGTGCATCTTGAAAAGTAGTGAACAATGATTTCACACGCGAAAATCAAATGGATTCCCTGAACGATTGCGCCAGTGCAGAAATGTTTTTGTGTTTTGTGTCCACGATATTGTTACATTTTTGGCTTGAGAGTAGTTCATATGTTGTACTCCGAAAATATCTTAATTCAAGCAACACAACACAGGATGGATTTTGAGCTCTTACACAGTAACTTCAATGTGTAAAATACACTGATCTTTAAGCAATATAAGAGATGTATTTGTTGAATATTTAGTACAAAGGTTCCACAAGCTGAGGTCAATCCAGTACATTGTAAATGTGCGTCAGCAGTAACGTATTTAACGGCATGTCTAAGAAGTGATGGAAAACTATTTTTCATACCTCTGAAGAGTCAACTACAGTACAGTAGTCCACTATGGAAAATCCCCCACAGAGTGAATAAACAGCAGAGAATGAGCAATACATTTATGCTGCTTGTGTTAAGTTATTACATTTTATCGCGACTGTATGTACTAAACTGCTCCTCATTATCAGTGACTAACTGATTTCACAGGTGACGCAGGTGTCAAGCTTGGCGAAGCTCTAAGTGCTCCTTCTTGATGAAACAGTTATAACTGCAGAATGAAGACTACACAGTCCAACGATCACATTGTTTGATTTATTTCCTTCTCAGAAATATGACACAAATGTGGGTGCCCAGGGTTCTCAGTTGTCTCGAGGTCAGAAGCAGCGCATCGCCATTGCCAGGGCAATCATCCGCGATCCCAAGATCCTGCTCCTGGATGAAGCCACCTCAGCGCTGGATACGGAGAGTGAGAAGGCAAGTTGTGAAATAAATGAATCAATCTGCATTCTGCATAGCTGCTTGATATTCTCTGCTTGCAGGCAGCAGGAAGAGCTGTTCATTATCGACATCATTGACTTCATTATTCTTCCTCACGGCTGATAGCAACCTTTTATACATTCATACGTGTTTTGGATCTGCTAATGCAGTCACTGAAGCAGTGGGATGTCAGTAATCAAGCATGAGTGTGAAATTGCTATTATTATGCCGCTTGTGTGTCGATGATTTCTCTCCCCCGTGTGCTTCTGTTTACTTGCCTCCCTCGCCACAGACGGTGCAAGCGGCGCTGGACAAAGCTCGAGAGGGCAGGACCTGCATTGTTATCGCCCACCGTCTGTCCACCATACAGAACTCGGACATCATTGCTGTCATGTCTCGAGGCTACGTGATTGAAAAGGGAACACATGACCATCTCATGGCCCTGAAGGGTGCTTACTACAAGCTGGTCACCACCGGAGCACCAATCAGCTAACGGCTATCTGACAATACGATAATACAAGGGTGGTTTGCGTAGCATTTAATGGGCATGAAAGGTAGCCAAGGATACTTTTTCTATAGCAGTGATCTAATTCAAGATCACAAGGAAGTTGGAGTCCATCCCGTCTTATTTAAGGTGAGAGGTACATACGCCCTGGACTGAGCATATGTGGTGACTGTGAACAGGAAATTAAAGTTAGCCATGTGAACCACTACACTT